>NC_081554.1:16434191-16740159 GCF_963082655.1 Stomoxys calcitrans | reverse complement strand
ATCATGGGCTACAAACGAACGGTGATTATTGGTTCATTTGTTGTATCGATGCATTGACACATGGCTACGTAATTGATTTCGCGTTGTTGTCCACCACAATTCTATGCAGAAAGTAAGAAGGGACAAAAACAAAGGCACCACTACAACATGATGGCTGGCCCATGTCTATATCGCGTTTTCGTTGTCATCGCCATAGTCGATGTTCATCGTACGTCTTGAAGCAATGAATTCGAGCGCGCGGATTCGTTTTTCTTAGAACTTAGCACTAGCACCGATGATGGGGAGAATCAATGGCACACAGTAAATGATCGGCTGAGAATCCAACGAACGAAGAAAGGCATTGATCGAGAGTAACAGTCTGTGAAAAGTTGGGGCTGTGCCACATTTCAAAATAGAATTAATTCAGTTGCAGTTGCATTTTTTAACATTTAAGTTGTGACACAACGAACGACGGAGGAAAATTCGAATTAAAAAACGAAAAATTATTTCATAATTCAAATCGATTCGATGATTTTTCGCGAAAACCGCTCATTTCTAACGATAAAAATAATATTCAGAAATTTAGAAAATAAAGTAAAAATATAAGCAAAATTTAAAAAAAAAGTTAAAAAAAATTTCCATATTATTGCCATATTTTAGAAAATCAAATTGGAAGTGCAATCATTTGTGAAATATGGCTCCTATAAGTGAGAAAAGAGTATCGCAGCAACAACAAACACATCAGCACCCACAAACGGATATGACAGTGCAATCGCTATCAACAGTGGCCCTGCTCAAAGAAGGAGTCTCTGGCATCAGCAGTGGTGGTGGTGGTGGTAGTACATTGAGTCACCATCACCATAACCAACACCACCACCATCAACATAATCATCACCACAACAATAATAATCATCATCATCATCATAATCACCACCATCATCAGCATGCCAAGGAGAATGCCACTGCTGGCCGCAGCAGTAATGGCATAGCGGCCATTGTCAACCCCAAAAGCTTGGAAATCTTGGATTTTCATGAATCATGGCTTGAAGAAATGGAAGTATACAAGGATATGATGCAAGTAAAGAAACATGTGCCCGCTCAATTGCTTGGATCCCATAATCATGCCCATACACCTCAAGGCTGCCAAATAGATGTGATCAATAATCATCTTCAACATCAGCAGCATCATCATCATCATCATCAGAATCACAATCACAATCACCACCATCATGCAAGTGCCAATAAGTTGTCGTCACATGCAACAACAACGACAACAGCTTCTACAGCTGTCAATGGTGTTGGTAACAACATGGTCAATGGAACAGCCAAACGACGCAATGTAAATGACAACAAAACTAGAGCGCGCGTGGTGCCAGCTACGTCTGCTGATGCTTCTCTCAAAGAGGGACGGGCAGAGATGTCTAATGGAAATCAGGTATGTTATACCATAGATGGCAATTAATTTTTTGTGATTTTAATATTTTGCACAAAATTCAAATTTAAAAGACGAATTAAAAACAAATCAAAACAAAAACCACAAAAAAATAAAAAAACTACAAAAAAAATAAAAGAAAAATAAATAAAAAATAAAATTCAATTATTTTTTTAAATTTGGAACGGAAAAAATATATCCTAAAAACCAAAGGAAAAAAATCCGTATACCATATTCGAAAATCCAAAATTCATAACTCCAAACCCCTTAATGTATTGGACTCGAACCTAGGCGTTCAACGTCATAGTCAAACAAGCTTTGGGCTTTTTGTTTTTATCCACGAAACGCAGCTTCTAAGGGCTTTGGGTATCATACACCCTATAGCACTAGTCCAAGTCTCATAGGTCTCACAGATTTTCTAGTATGCACTCGTCCATCAGCAATCTCATTTCAAATCAGTCCTAAATGGCCCGGGACGAAACAATACCTGACAGTTAACACTCTCTTACAAGCTCCGATTTTACATAACACAAACCCAGGTCTTTTGCGCCGTCGAACTTTCATCATTGATTGTAAACGTCATCCCAGGAAATCTTCTCCGGCGCAAATGTCTACCCTAAAAAGCTTCAACCGGCATGTAAATCTCTATTTCTTACTACCTTTCGCAGAGACGCAAGATCAAAGGAAGCGCAAGGTATCACTAGACCACGCCCCCCGGTTATGAAAGTCTAATATAAACACCTTTAAATAATCAATGGGCATAACTTTAACGCGGCGACTGATATTATGAACCGGAAGTATCTTGCGCTCCCCTGGATCTTGACCAGGAACACTATTTGGCTATAGTATAGTGTTTTACTATATCCCATAACTGGGTCATACTCGCCGTTACGAGCAGAATATATGAGAACTATGAAAAGCGCCATGAGAACTGATGACCATTGATTATTTAAAGTCGCCAATAATATTTATTCAAGAGCCTGTGCCACCCGACCTCTCACATAGGCTCTTCACACTATTTCGTTGATTGTTCGTGGCTACGCGGCCTCATACCCATGGAGCATTCCAGTATTCGCAACCTGTAGATGCGTTCTGTAGCATTCAGCTAACTAACTAACGTTATGATAACGATGAACACCATTGGTTGAAGCTCAAAGTTTCAATCGGTGTGGTGCTCATAGCTCACACGTGCCGGGTACCTAATTAAGTTGTTTTTGTTGCCGATAGCTGGGCGTTTTCAGGGTGACCTGCCTGCAGAGGGTGAAGCTGCCGCTCTCTGCGAAAGCTTGATTTTTGACCAAAAGTTAAGCAGGAGAACGAACGTCCAGGAAGGCGCCAAAAAGGGACGAAATGCGCTCTACTCCTGTCGCAACTCGATGGGAAGGAATTGGGGTCTTGTTGTTGTTGTAGCAGTGTGCTGTGTTCTATCTTTCGTCTGCTTGATTTTGTTGAGTATCCAGATCAAGGAACTGCGACTTAGAAGGGGGGCGTCCTGAAGGATCTTGGTCTAAGTCGGGTGGGTCTGGCTGGGTAGTTCAATAAGTGAAATGTGTCGTGTTGGTCCAAATCGGGACATACATCCTGCATGATGGTATCAATCCTTGCTCTGTAGAAGTTGAGGCTGCCTCTGCTGGGTCGTAATTTAGTCAGAACTACTTAGGTTTGCTGGGGGAGGTACATTTCTTCAGGTGCAACAAGAGGAGGCCACCGTAACGCAGAGGTAAGCATGTCCGCCTATGACGCTGAACGCCTGAGTTCAAATCCTGGCGAGACCATCAGAAACAATTTTCAACGGTGATTTTCCCCTCCTAATACTGGCAACATTTGTGAGGTTCTACCCCATGTAAAACTTCTCTCGAAAGAGGTGTCGCACTGCGACACGCCGTTCGGACTCGGCTGCAAAAAGGAGGCCCCTTATCATTGAGCTTAAAACTTGAATTTGACTGCACTCATTGATATGTGAGAAGTTTGCACCGGTTTCTTAGTGGAATGTTAATGGGCAAAATTTGCATTTTTGCAACAAGAGTACAAATAGCACAATCACCGGTAGCTATTTACCGCACCTGCCGTGTTCGTATGAATGTTCTCTAGAACCGCTTGATAAACAGAGAATCTCTTGAAGAGCGACCGCCTCCAATAGCAGTTGAAGAAATTATGGTCTTAGGCCATGAATGCTAAACAGGTTACGCGGTACAGTATAACAATGAACACTACAAAGGCTAGAACTTTGAGCTCCGATCTGGATGGTGTTCATCGTAATCGAGAAAAGAGGCTACAGGGCGTGTCCACATGTTGCAGGTTGTAAAAAATTAACATTAAGACCAACTGCGGTATTAGACCAAATTTTCAGCTATGGATGTAATATCGGGATTTGAAGAACAGTGCCCGCCGCAGGATGATCGAGAAGGTCAAGAGGAGTGCATCGAGAAAGGTTCTGAATGCCATACTAGATTTTAGGTTCATATTTGCATCTGTATGTTAGGTGTGTATCAATGAAGTTTACCCTTACAAAGAGAGAGAGATAGAGAGAGAGTATAACGGAAATCTTCTGGTGGTCCTCAAACTTTGGGCACTTTTCTGTTTTGTTGGAGGACAGAGATGAGGCGTGGAGGCATGCTATATGTGACATAGCATATTATAAAGCAGGGGTGTCCTTAATTGTTGACAGGTTAGACGTAGTTTTCACGCAAAGTGATTTCTAGGCTGGGGTGGTAACTTGTCTTTTGTATACACGGGCATTCTGTGTGCACGGATGGGTCTCCGGGGCAGGAGTCTTAATTGAGTTCTTTGGAAAAAGGGAATAGTACAGGCTTCTGGACAGGTGTGGGGACTTTAAGGGGATGGACTTGCAGGCAATCGAGACGATATCAATGCGGAAATGGCGCACCAATAGTACCGTCACAATATTCGTGAACAGTCAGCCGGCGTTCAAGGTTCTAGCGTCTGGCCAAATAAGACCGAGATTGGTTAGAAGATGCAAGAAGCTTCATCGAACCATGGGGAAACCTGTCAGGGATTCTATAAACCTCTGGAGTGGGGTATTTCTTTCAGGCGGAGTTATTCGTTTTTCTGAAGTCACTGAAGACGATGCCAGTTCAGGAGTGGCGGTCCTGCAGTACAGTCATGACAAACGTTAATAGTCAGTCGAACCATTGTGAAGACTGTCATCTGACTGTAGACTGTAGTCTTCAGAGAAATTATTATACAAAATTTTAGCCCAAAATATAGGAAAGGATGTAGTGTTTATTAATCTCTGGATCTCATAGTGGTTGGAAAAACCTTAGCCGGAAGTCTATTCCACATGCGAACGGTTCGGGAGAAATAAGAATTCTCCCTATAATGTATTGTCCGGTTCATTTGCCTTATAAGGCGAAAGTCCATCAAAATGGTAATAATTTAGGTAACGGTTTTGCATTTTATCCACTTCACTGCTCAATCCGTATTTTCCGATGTCAAAGTATTTTTTGTTTTTCTTAAAGCCCCTCATAAAGGCTTTCTAGTTTATTGATTAAAATTAGTTTAGGTTAGGTTTAAGTGGCAGTCTGCCATCGGACTCACTAAGACGTTTTCGTCCATTGTGATACCACAGGAACAGAAGAAGGAAGATACCTTCTAGTTCCTACCGTTGAACCATACAGATCGCTTTAACAAGCCCAATAACTTGCGAATGTTCACATCCGCTAAATTCGACAGGTTCTCAAAGAAATGAGAAAGTGGACCTCCTTCTGACTGCTGGTGTGGGACACACACACAATAGATGTTCTATAGTCTCTTCTTCTTCGATGTCTTCACAGCTTCTGCAACAGTTGTTGCTGGTAACTTTCAGTCTATCAGTATGTTTTCCGATTAGACAGTGACTTGTCATGACGGACACAATGACTGAGACGTCTGTTCTAGCCAATGACAGCAAAGCAGTAGACCTCTTCAAGTCTAGATGAGGCCATATAGTTTTGGAATGCTCGCAACCCCCTCTTTGTGACCATCTATCATTCGTTGTCCTTCGGGCCTGGTCCTGAAATCTTAGCTTACATGTCGCTAGAGTCATACCCACAGATTCCAATATCCCTGGAATGTGTAGGGTAGTTCCTAGACTCGCAAGCTCTTCCGCTTTAGAATTCCCTGGGCAATCCCATGGCAGCCGGATGTACGTACGGGATTGTCCCGATGGATTCTTTTATCGGCAAGGGCTTGCCTCGGTGTGCAACACACTGCTACAACAAGAACAACAATTCCCTGGGATATTTATGTGGCAGGGCACCCAGAACAGGTGAATTTTGAACTGTTCAGCCATCTCGTTGAGAGATCTGCGACTGTCGAGGGCGGTTTTTGTGTTCAGAAATACGTCCTCCAAGAATTTAATGGCTGCCTGGCTGTCTGAGAAGATATTTATGCCAATCGTCGTAATGACATTATATCCACTTCCTTAATTGCAAGGATTTCCGCTTGATACACACTGCAGTGGTCGGGTAACCTTTTCGGTATGAGCATCTAAAGATCTTTAGAGTACACCCAAAGCCCACCTGGTCGTTTAGTTTGGAACCATCCGTATAGAAGTCGATGTAACTTCTGTTACCAGCGATATTGTATTTCCAATCGGTTCTATCAGGAATAGTGTAACCCACACTGCCTGGAACGTCGGATATTGTATCAAGGATAACCACATGACCAATGAGAAAGCTCCCGTAACCTCACGGCAGTGGTCGCTGCAATTTGGGTAGCCACAATGTCCAGAGGCGTAAGATGTATTGGGTTGCCCAAAAAAGAAAGTAAATGGATTTTTTGAAAGAAAGTAAATGCATTTTTAATAAAACTTAGAATGAACTTTAATCAAATATAAATTTTTTACACTTTTTTCTAAAACAAGCTAAAAGTAACAGCTGATAACTGACAGAAGAAAGAATTCAATTACAGAGTCACAAGCCGTTGAAAAAATTTGTCAATGCCGACTATATGAAAAATCCGCAATTACTTTTTGGGCAACCCAATAGCATTAAATTCAGTGCATCGTCCTCAGTGCGTCTGTGATGCACAAACAAGCCTTCCTTTGGATCCGGTTAAGTATTGAGCAGTAGGTGGACTTTTGAAGCTCCGTCCACCAGACCACAACACCATATAGCATTATAGGTCTGACAACTGCAGTATAAACCCAATGCATGACATGCGGTCTTAGCCTCCAACTTTTGCCAATGGCTCTCTTGCAAGTGTCAGTGGCAAGAGTTGCCTTTCTTGCCCTTTCTAAAATGTTGGATTTCAATTTCCTGTCCAGCAAAATACCCAGGTATTTAGCGCTTTCTGTAAATGGAACATTCTCTCATGCCAAGGAGACATCTCTCTCCTGACAGGTTCCACTGTAGGTAACTTGTATCTCTTGGATTTATTCTAGACCACTTTCGGTAGCCCACTTTGCTGTTGCACGTAGAGCTTCCTGAAGTATATCTCTCAGAGTGCTGCGAAACTTTCCCCTAACCGCAATTGCCACGTCATCAGCATACGTGACCATTTTTAAACCTTTTTCCTCCAGAGACAATAATATATTGTTAATGGCTATGTTCCATAGTAGAAGAGACAATACAACTCCCAGAGGTGTTCCTCTGCTGACCCATCTTTTTAGATCCACAGTTCCCAAGCCTGCCGTAATGCATTTTTTAGTAAGTAAGTTATCAATAAACTTTCTTACGGGAGAGTTTATGCCTAGAAACTCTGGCTCCTTTATGATTGACGTCGGTTTTACATTAAAATTTACTAAAATTTAAATTTCAAAAATTCTCAATTAAAATAAAATTTGTGCAAAATTTTTAATCCCTTTGTTCTAATCACTTATGACTAACAATTAAAACCAACTACAAAAAGTTAATGCCCTAGAAATGTTTCTAACATTCATGCCTTACATCATTCATTACTTTTTCTATGTTTTCTGTGTGCGCTCATGCTTTGTCACGCTTTGTTGCTTTACTAACAAATCAAAGTTGCATTTAAAGAGACCGCGTGAAGAAACGCCTACTAAAACGGCTGTTGGCAGCAATGTTGGTGGTGGTGTTGTTGGTAGTGGTGGAGCTAATCGAACCACTACTTCCAATTTCTCCTCCAGTCATCCGAATGCAAAGCGTTCAGGGCACAGTGCCACAACTCATGCGACTGCGACTACTAAACTGCCTGGACCTAGCTTAGATCACACTACACGTCATACTACCACCAAAAGTGCAGTGGTAACGGCGGCTCAACTGTCATCACCAACAGCAAACACCAATGCTTACGAGGCCCCAGCTAATAGTGTAAATATAAAAACTGCACCCACTACCGCTACACCCGCCAGTCCCAAGCATAACAGCAAGATTATTGTTAATCAATTCCATGCCAGCAGCTTGTTAAATGGCAAAAAATTGGATGAAATAGAAAAAATACTAACCCTAAATGGCTTGGCCCCTACACCAACGAGCACTGCTAACGAAGCCAGCTTCTATGCTGCCCATTATTTGAATGGTGGTGATGCACACAAAAATTTAAATAACATTTCAAATGGTATGACACGACCAACTGCCAATGGAGAATCTACTAATTATGTTGGTGTTTCTTTAGCAAACCACCAAGTGGTAAATGATAATCAAAATGGACATGCTGAAGATGTGGATGATGACCCAAGTTCAGGTAATTGAGAAATTTAATGTTTGGAAAAAATATTAAAATTATGGTAAATTTGTTGTTCCTTTCTTTTAGCCATTGATGGTGTACATCTGGACAGCGATAGTGATTTGGAAGACGACTATGTAGGGGAACCGTTTTATTTGAAGGAAGATGGCGATGAAACTTTGCAAAGCAAAACAAGTAAGGTCAATATATTAAAAATATATGAAGAGACCCAAATTGCATGGCCGAGTCATTTATAGAGACTACATTCCGTTGATGTTGTTGTAGCCACATTTTCATGTGGAGGTGGCTCCTGCAGGCGAGCTAGCTCGTTTCGAACCGATCGCCGCGGGAATAAGTTGGCCATTGGTTATTTAAAAGTGCCAATAACTCGTTTTGTAATATCGAGCATCATAAGCACTCAGTATTTGTTCAAGAGCCGCCCGGACTCTCACTGAGACTTTCCGCTCGGTACTGCTCATTGTCCGCGACTGCCGTTGCAGCCAGTACGTATGCAGCATTCCACTATCTGCAACTTGTGGATTTATCCGGTAGCTCGCAGCTAATCTTCTCGTGACAGCATTGAACACCACACAGATCGAACCTCTATGTTCCAGCCTGTGTGGTGCTCATAGCTATACCGTGCCGGTCTAACGACTGTAATTGATCGGGTGTGGGTGGGGTTAATTGAACTTTACTTACCAAATTTCAGCCACATAGGATAAATAAAAAGCTTGTAGGATCTAAAGTAACACATCGATGACCCTAACTTCCTCTTGCATCTACTTCAAATGCAAATTTACCCATGAACATTCCATTTAGGAAGTGGGGCAAACTTCTTGCAAATCAATGAGTGCTTTCCGATTCAATTTTAAGTTCAATGATAAGGGACCTCCTTTTTAATAGCCGAGGTCGAAGGGCGTGCCGCAGAGCGACACCTCTTTGGGGAGAAGTTTTTACATGGCAAAGTACCTCACAAATGTCGCCAGCATTAGGAGGGGACGATGACCGCTGAAATTTTTTCTGATGTTCCTACCAGGATTCGAACCCAGGCGTTCAGGGTCATAGGCGAACATGCTTACCTCTGCGCTACGGTGGCCTTCAATTGCATCTACGTCATGAATCAATTTTCTGACAAATAGGAGAAAAATTGAGTCCAACAGAGCCTCATATTGTTGTTGTAGCCACATTTGCATGTGGAGGTGGCAATCCTCGTCAAGCTCGTCATTGGTTATTTAAAGGCGCCATTAACTCGCCTTGTCATATCGAGCATCATAGGCACCCAGTATTTAAGTAAGAGCTGGTGCCATTCGTCCTCTCACTGATATTGGAGCTCAAAGTTCAGGCCTGTGTGATGCTCATAATTATCCCTTGCCGGGCTTCACATTGTCAAATCGGGATTGTATTTGATGTGGATGTTGGAAGCCTTTACTATACTTTATCCAGTAAATTCCAAAAAGGTCAACTCGTGGAATCAATTCATATGTGGCCCATATATATTTATGAATCTACTATCGATAACACACTTTATACAGGTGTGGATGGGAATAGGGGCACTTCACATACCAAAGTTTAATACGGCAATAAGCGACATATCCAAATATGAGCTAATATGGCCCATTTATAGAGGTGCTCATATACTAAATAAATTTCAACACATTGGGTACTTATGGGGTATTTACCCGGTAAATTCCCTAAAAATACCCACTGCGTGAGAATTTATTGGGTATTGATTGTGTAGATGTCCATCTCTATCCATTTGCAATTCCCCGCGAACTGCATCAATATAAAGATAGTTCATAATTTTGACTTAAGGAAATATGAACTTGGCTAGGTTAGGTTAGGTTAGACCAGGTAAGGCTAGACTAGGTTAGGTTACACTAGGTTAGGATAGACCAGGATAGATTATACTAGGTTAGGTTATACAAGGTTAGGTTATACTACGTTATGTTATACTAGGTTAGGTTATACTGGGTTAGGTTATACTAGGTTAGGTTATACTAGGTTATGTTAGACTAGGGTAGGTAAGACTAGGTTAGGTTAGATTAGGTTACGTACAATCAGGTAAGGTTAGACTGGATTGGGTCAGGCTAGGTTATTTTACACTAGGTTAGGTTGTAGGGCATGCGACAAGCAATCTCGGCTACGAGCCGCTTCACTCGGATACCTTGAGTGCATAGTGTTCGCCCCAGAAGAAATTTCGCCGTGCGAGGCAGTGATAAAATAGGTGTTCGACCCTCTCCAACTCCTCTTCGTCATCGCACACCTTGAAGATATCAAGTTCCCGGCACGAGATAACTATGAGCATCACATAGGCGGAAACTTTGAACTTCCTTCAATATGTGTGATGTTCTTCGTTATCACGATAAGCTTAGTTGGCAGCTTTCGGTCGCGTTCACAGGTTGCAGTCGCGGATAATCAGCGATATCGAGCGGAGTGTCTCAGTGAGAGGCCGGGCGGCACCAGCTCTTGCATAAATAATGAGGGCTTGCTCACAAAGGATCTTGACAAGGATCGCCACTTAAAAATAAAAATATTACTACAATCCCATGGCAGCCGGTTGTATGTACCGGATTGACCCGATGAATTCCTTCATCGGCAAGGGCTGCCGCCTCAGTGTACCACACACTGCTACTACAACAACAACAACAACTTTACGTGATATTTCTCAATACAGTGTTGCCACCTAGGTCCAATGTTTTGTTTTTGGGCTTTCCGAACTCGTAGGCATAAAACACTGTTTTCACTTTATGAAGATTGCTAAGTTTTAAAAATTGACTTTTTACCTCTGAAAATGCTCATTGGCACCATCCTTCATAGGTGAAAATCTGCCAAACAACCTCCTGAAACATGCGCTGTACCAATTCCACCTCCTTGGTGGCAATTCTACCCCCTCTAGGACAGTTTCCCTGAAAACATCCACCTTTCTCCTTCTGGCGATAAGTACCAGGCCAGTCTTTCTGGGGTTTATGCCAAGCCCGTCTATTCAGAAGAACTCCACCGTTACCATGTCCGTCCATGACGCTGAACGCCTGGGTTCGAATCCTGGCGAGACCATCAGAAAAAAATTTCAGCGGTGATTTTCCCCTCCTAATGCTGGCAACATTTGTGAGGTTATATGCCATGTAAAACTTTTCTCCAAAGAGATGTCGCACTGCGGCACTCCGTTGGGACTCGGCTATAAAAAGGAGGCCCCTTATCATTGAGCTTAAAACTTGAATCGGACTGTGCTTATTGATATGTGAGAAGTTTGCCCCTGTTCCTTAGTGGAATGTTCATGGGCAAAATTTGTAATTTGCATAGAGAAGACGTTGGGAAACGCATCAGCGAGTGAAAGCCAGACATTGACTTAGGAATGTTACATTATTTCATCTTTCCCCACATGCCCTAGGCACGCCGTGACTTGCTGCATCTATTCTGCATATGTGCGCTCGTACTCTTATGATACTGAAAGCCATACTAATAACCTTCCAACTTCCTCCCAGTATTGTGAGGAGAAAATTCCTCAACAAAAGCCTACGGATTCGTACTCCTTCTGATCGTTTTAATGTACTACAGTGCTATATGTACGCTATCGTTAGCTTGACGGTGAATTTGTGAGCTACTAAAGTTTGGTTATACCGGGAGCAGCGGAGAAAGTACTTGGAATCTTACCTTGGGCCAAGGACACTTAAGATTGAAGAATTTTGCACTATTATTTTTCAAACTAATCTAACAATCTTGACATAAATCTTCACTGCAGTCGGGTTTACGTTCTGGGATCGCCTCAAGGTCACTTCTGGCGAAGGACTGGTTCCCTTTTGCAAATATGCTGTTATACCAAAAAAATGTTGTCACAATTCAATATAAAGTATTTCATTCTGACCCGTAGATAGGTGTGCTAAATTTAAGTGTCAGATCCGATGTAGAACATCTTGAATTTTTTGTTTTAGTAAAAAATATTTTTCTTTTTCCCTTACAGAGCCCTACGTGCATTACACCCCAAGGTGTATACTCTCACCAAGTCTCTTTCCCAATGTTGCACCATACTTGAATTATTCTTCACATCTAGATCAGGGTCCATCAATGCCAGCGACGTTACATAAAGTCTTAAAATGGAAGCTAAGTCCTGCCATGCCGAAAATTGTGAAACGAGTTGTTCTAAACTCAGGATTTCGCATTATAAAAAGTAAGTGGGCTTTTCAAGCTTTACAACAAAATAAACAAATTCATTGGATTCTTTTCTTGCTTTTCCAGATACCACCGATTGGATGGCTGTATGGGAGAGGCATATGAAAAGTCCAGGATTTCGAACTATACGCTCCCATCAGAAATACAATCACATGCCGGGTTCAATACGCATAGGGCGCAAGGACAGCATATGGCGTAGCATAAATGAGAATGTGAAGAAATTCGGTACTAAGGAATTTGGCTTTATGCAAAAGTAAGTTTGTGAAGACGATGAAGTTGTCCACAAAGTAATAGCAAATCTTTAATACTTCCATAGGTCCTACATTATGCCAGAACAGTTGGAAGACCTGAGAAAAGCATGGCCTCGTAATGCAGCTCGACGTACCAAATGGATAATCAAACCTCCTGCCAGTGCCCGAGGTACAGGCATAAGTATTGTAAATAAATGGTCACAATTTCCCAAGGATAGGCCATTGGTAGTACAAAAGTAAGAGGGCTGAAGTGATTTTACAAAAAATTTTCGCTAACCGTTTTTTGGCCTTTTTTTTAGATACATTGAACGACCGTTATTGATAAATGAGAATAAATTTGATATGCGCATCTATGTCATATTGACCTCCATAAATCCTATGCGGCTGTACATGTACAAGGATGGTTTGGCGCGTTTTGCTTCTGGCAAGTAGAAAATTCGTTGTCATGAAACCAAAATTTGATAGAGTCTATAGAAGTTCCGAGAGTTTTCAATTTCTTTTTATTTTCCTTTTTTCTTCTTTTAGTTAAATACAGCTCGGAATTCAACGACCTGGATGAGCGTTGCATGCATCTCACCAATTACAGCATTAACAAATTCTCGGAGAATTATGCCAAAAACGAGGATGTCAATGCCTGCCAAGGCCACAAATGGACTTTGCAATCTTTGTGGTGTTGTCTCGAGGAACGTGGTGTTAACACCAAACGTTTGTGGGCCACCCTACGCAATTTGGTAATAAGAGCTTTGGTCAGTGGTGAGGCCGGACTGAATCGCATGTATCGTCAAAATGTAAACTTTCGCTATAATTGCTTTGAGCTATTTGGCTTTGATGTCTTACTGGATGAGAATCTCATACCCTGGCTGTTGGAGATCAATGTATCGCCATCGCTTCATTCCGATCTGCCGCTTGATTTGCATGTCAAGGGACCTTTGATACAGGCAGTTCTAAATACAGCGCTATATCAAGTGCCTCCCAAGCTAACGGAGAAACAACAAAAAGAAATTTTGGAAGAGCTTAAACTTGAAGGCCCTTTGTGCCATGATAAACGTCTGTTCTCCACTTGCCTGCGCCAGGAAGAGATACGCAAACACAATCTCTTCACCAATCGTTCCATAGAAATGCGTGAAGACTATTTAGATGCCATACTGGAACATCTGCAGCCAGATGATGTGCGTTGTTTGCTGCTGAGTGAGGATGAGCTGAATCGTTGCAGTCCCCTAGAGCGTATATTTCCTACTGCCAATACTTTTCCATATTTGAAATTTGTTGATAGTCCGCGCTACTATAATCGTCTGCTGGATGCTTGGGAACATCGTTATGGCCATTGTCGTGAGAAAGGTATTGAAGTGCTGAGAGGTCACTGTAGCAACAATTATCATTTAATAGTCTCCGAAGCTGGTCTGGCAAAAGTGAGTTGAAAAGTTAAAACCCACCACATATTTAACAGAATAGGATGTAGGTGGTATTAAAGTCGTCCTACTGTTTGAATTTCATAGAAAATTTCGTCGACATTTTATTTTGGTGAAATGTAAATTTTTTGATTGTTCTAGAACAAAAAAAAAAAAAAAATACAAAAGAAAATCTCCGATCATTGAGCTCGTCTCGAAGGAGAAACAAACAAAAATTGTAAAATTTAATGGCCTTCACCCTAATAAGCAAAAAACTTGAAAATGAAAAGAAACATTCGCCAAAATTGAAAAAAGTTTTTCAAACTAAATTTTGTCGAAATTCAATTTTTATAGCGTTAATTTTTTTTAGGAACCCTCTGGCACACACAACGAAATTGATGCCTTACATGCGAAAAAGGAAGAAACGCCAGGCGTTGACCCCAATGCCAATGCAAATGCTGTGACCAATGTAACTGCCTCAAGTGATATGGATGTTATTAACAATGATACAGCGGAGCCAGCATCTACGCAGGTTTCAGATACAACGAATGCCAACGAGTTAAACACTTCCGCCCACACCAACGCCACCACCACTGCTACAGCCACAATAGATATGAAAAATTCCCAAAACCCTTCTAACGAACTTAAAGTCGATCGAAATCTGAACCACCATCAAAAAAATCAACCTGCCAATAAGGATACAACTTCACCCAATAGCAACAACAACTCCAACATAGCCACCAAACATAAAACGCAAATAAAAAGTCATGTAAGTTTTTGTATATGTGTAGAGTCTACATTGTAGACTTGGAGATAGGAAGAGATTCTTTACTCATTTTAAATTTTATCTTCTACTGCAGGAAACAACAACAACAACTGTAGATCGTAAACTTAAGACTGATATTAAGGCTTCGTAATGATCAACGATGAACAAAACAAAAGACAAAAACTAAAAAAAAGAACAAACAACTTGTACTATACCTATATATGCAAATTATTTTTAAATGTTTAAGCGATCTTTTGTTCACTTAATAATAAATTTATAGTTTTTCACAGATGTGAAATTTAAAAGGGTTTCCTTTGGGAAAGGGTACTAAAACTACCCTTTCCTTTGGGAAAGGGTACTAAAACTACCTTTTCCTTTGGGAAAGGGTACTAAAACTATCCTATTCCTTTGGGAATGGTACTAAAACTGTAATTTCTTTTGGGAAAAGGTACTAAAACTACTATTTCCTTTGGAAAAGGGTACTAAAACTATCCTTTCCTTTGCAAAAGGGTACTGAAACAACCCTTTTCTTTGGGAAAGGGTACTAAAACTACTATTTCCTTTGGGAAAGGGTACTAAAACTATCCTTTCCTTTGCAAAAGGGTACTAAAACTACCATTTCTTTTGGGAAAAGGTACTGAAACAACCCTTTTCTTTGGGAAAGGGTACTAAAATTACCGTTTCCTTTGGGAAAGGGTACTAAAATTACCATTTACTTTGGGAGAGAGTACCAAAACTACCATTTCCCTTGGGAAAGGTACTATAACTACCATTTCCTTTGGGAGAGAGTACAAAACTATTCTTTTAGAAAGGGTACTAAAACTAGGAAAGATTACTAAAGCTAAACTTTCCTTTGTGAAAGGACACTAAAACTATCCTTTTCTTTGGGAAAAGGTACTAAAACTACCCTTTTATTTGGGAAAGGGTACAAAACTATCATTTTCTTTGGGAAAAAGTACTAAAACTATCTTTCTCTTTGGAAAAGGGTACTAAAACCATCTTTTCCTTTGGGAAAGGTAACTCAAACTACCTTTTTTTCTAAGAAAGGGTACAAAACTACAGTTTCCCTTGGGAGAGAGTACTAAAACTATCCTTTCCTTTGGAAAAGGGTACTAAAACTGTAATTTCTTTTGGGAAAAGGTACTAAAACTACTATTTTCTTTGGGAAAGGGTACTAAAACTATCCTTGCCTTTGCAAAAGGGTACTAAAACTACCATTTCTTTTGGAAAAAGATACTGAAACAACCCTTTTCTTTGGGAAAGGGTACTAAAATTACCTTTTCCTTTGGGAAAGAGTACTAAAATTACCATTTTCTTTGGGAAAGGGTACTAAAATTACCATTTCCTTTGGGAAAGGGTATTAAAATTACCATTTCCTTTGAGAAGGGGTACTAAAATTACCATTTCCTTTGGGAAAACTACCCTTTTCCTTGGGGGAGAGCACCAAAACTATCATTTCCTTTATAAAAGGGTATTAAAACTGTACAAAAATTACCATTTCCTTTGGGAAAACTACCCTTTTCCTTGGGAGAGAGCACTAAAACTATCATTTCCTTTATAAAAGGTTACTAAAACTGCCATTTCCTTTGGGTAAGAGTTTGAAAAATACCTTTTACTTTGCGGAAGGATACCAAAACTACCCTACCCTTTGGGAAAGGGCTCTAAAACTACCCTTTCCTTTGCGGAAGGGTACTAAACTAGCCTTTCCTTTGGAAAAGGGTGCTAAAACTATCATTTCCCTTTTAAAACCATCCTTTTTTGGAAAAGAGTACTAAAGTTAAAATTTCCATTGGAAAAACGTGCTAAAATTACCCTTTCCTTTAAGAAAGTGTACATAAACTTCCTTTGGGAAAATATACTATACATAACCACCATTTCTTTTGGGAGAGAGTACTAAAACTATCCTTTCCTTTGGGATAGGGTACTAAAACTACCTTTTCCTTTTTGAAAGGGTACTAAAACTACCCTTTCCTTTGGGAAAGGGTACTAAAACTATCATATAGATATAGGATAGAGTACTAAAACTATCGTTTCCTATGGGAAATGGTACTAAAACTACCCTTTCCTTTGGGAAAGGGTACTAAAACTTCTCTTTTCTTTGGGAAAGGGTACTAAATTTACCTTTTCCTTTGGGAAAAGGTACTAAAACTACCCTTTTTTTTGGGAAGGGTACTATAACTACCCTTTTCTTTGGGAAATGGTACAAAACTACCCTTTTCTTTGGGAAAGAGTACTTAAACTAACCTTTCCTTTGTGAAAGAGTACTAAAACTATCTTTTTATTTTGGGAAAATGTACTAAAGCTACCCTTTTCTCTGGGAAAGGGTACAAAACTACCATTTCCTTTGGGAAAAGTTACTAAAACTATCATTTCCTTTGGGAAAAGGTACTAAAACTACCATTTCCTTCGGGAGAGAGTACTAAAACTATCCTTTCCTAAAACTAGCCCATCTTTGAACTATAGGCTGTAGAGTTATTTCAACATACAGATGGACATACATGGCTACATCGTATATATGGTATGTGTACTTTGTAAGGTGGAAATTGTATAATTTGATGTGATTCAAATGGAATGACAATACTACCAACTCTTGAGTGGGTGATATGAATAAAAACATATGCCGCATTTTAGCTTGCAGATCATTGGTAGTTTTTTTTTTTTTTTTTTTTTTTTTTTGGACTTTCAGAACGAATGGCGGAGACAAGTCTCACATATGCCAGGTTATATCCAGGAGCAGCCGTCCACACTGCCAAACTTAAACGATATCACAAAGTGATGTAGGTGCTAAATCCTCCAAAAAGCTCGTATTAATTCCAATTATATGTTCCTTTTTCGTCAAGAAGTGTTGAAAGTGGTTGAGTCTATCGTCAGGATTGTTGTACGTCGAGGGTGCTTATGCTATTAATCGAGAAGATGCAATAGAAAAAGAAATTAGCATCTAAATATCACATTCGCCCAAGAGGGCATATATCACAGATCCATTAAACTACTCCAAGTAAAGTGGTAAGGTGAGTGTACAATGAGATGGTGGTATGGACAAACAAAGCATCAAATAAAGAAGCGAACATGTAACAGCATACATGAAGCGATCAGATTCATTCATCAAACATCAATTTTAGCTTCTTGGATGAAACACAATAAACATTTATATTCAGGTACTTGTTTACACTCAAGCAGGTCCTTGAGATTGGTATATTTACTAAAAATACTAAAACGAGATCTCAGTGAGCGATATTTAGGGCACTCAAAAATCATGTGCCCCACAGATTCCCGACAGCCACATATGTCACAAAAGCATGACAAACCGGGGTTAAATCTATGCAAATAGGTTTTATCATAGGTGTGTCCTGTAAACATTCTATTAAGTATCTTTTTCTCCGCAGGTTCCAAGTCAGCCCCTAGGAACCAGGGACGGGAGGGAATATCAGGAAACAGCTCAAAGAACTTTCTGCCTTTTTCAGTAGATTTCAAACGATAGTCACGATTCCAAATATCATATATCTCATCCTTTATACGCCTTAACCCTTCCTCGAGGGTGTAATCAAAATTAACAGGGGCACCAATATCAGCTGCATACTTAGCCAGCCAGTCAGCAGTCTCATTGATTTTAATACCAACGTGGGCAGGTGCCCATACAATATGGCATTTGTTGATATTAGAGAAATTCAGCTTCCGAAAAATTCCAGCAACAAGGTGATTCTTCGTACGAGGGGCACTCAGCAGTCTGCAGGCATTTAGACTATCCGTAAAGACAACAAATTCACAGCAGCCATCCTCCACCGCAATCTCAACTGCCTTAAGCAGCGCTATTAACTCAGAGAAGAGGCTTGACGTCTTCCCCTGAATTCTAAACAGGAACCGCTGATCCCGCGTGGCATTAAAAACGGCACATCCAGCACTCCCAGCCTTCACCGATGCATCCGTGGCAAACACAACAAAACCATCATCTTTATACTCCGCTATCTCTTTGCAATACATTTTCTGAAAAATCTCTTTAGCAACATTGGCTCTGTCTCCACAAACAATCGAAGACCGCACCGTCAGACTGACAGGCCTGCACTCTTCCTCTACAACAGAAATCACATCAAAAATCTCCTGAAACATGTGATAAACATGACTATAGCTGGAGCGTACATACGGGTTTTCCGCAACCATTGCGTATAAATCTGGGTTCATAGATTTCACTCTTAATAACTCCCTAGCCGTCAGCCACAAACTGCGCTCCGCGGCAGGCATCTCATTTGCAAGGGCATAGATCACATGAATTGGCGTAGAGGGCGTCACTCCCAAACATCTTCTCAGAGTGGCATTTTGAGTTGTCATAATCTTCTTATTTATACTCATCGGAGTATGGGCTGCAGTAGCCCTCGCATACTCCAGCTTCGATCTTATCAGAGAACGATATAGATTAAGAGCTACGGCTGGATCCAGACCTCCCTTAACAGGTGTCAGAAATTTAAAAACATTTTTTCTTGACTCAACTTCCTTGGCAATTCGAGTGTAGTGGTCTTTAACGGATAACGATGCAGTTATCGTCCTTCCTAGATACTTAAGGGTCTTGACTTGTTGAATCACAGCTCCATTAACAGACAGGCTCACCTTCTTCCTGCTGCCCTTCGCCAAGTACATAATCTGGGATTTATCCGCCTGAAAGGAAAGATTTAATTCTTTGCATAGATCATAAAAGGCTTGCACCTTCATCTGAAGCTTCTTCTCCGCTTCATTAAAGTCTTTATCAAACACCATTATCAAGAAATCATCCGCATATTGGTAAACCAAGCTAGACCAATCTTCTATTCCGTGTAGGTTCTTCGTGTAAACATTAAATAGCAGCGGGGATAAACAGCTCCCTTGCGGCAGACCATCGACAACAGTGGTTGTGCTTTTGCCAAGACACAAAATCCTATTTGACAAAAAATTGCGTATCCACGCTATATAATGCATCTCCAAACCACAATCAACCAAAATCTTGCTCAGTACCTCAATCTTGACACAGTTATAAGCATTTGCGATGTCTAGGGCCACAATCATAACTTTAAAACCATTCGCCTTAAGAACCGCAGTACGGTGCAATAAATCATTAACACAGGATGAGGTAGACCTCCCCCTCCTGTATGCAAAGCATCGCTCAGGCAAGAAACCCATAGCGTCCAGAAAGCAAGCAACCTTATCCTTAACCATAAGATTAATCATTTTCAGGAAGACAGCTATTAAAGAGATTGGTCTGAAATTCCTATAATCCTTCAAATCTTTGCCCGGCTTAGGCACCGGCACAATCTTGATCCTTCTCCAGCCATCTCTGATTAGATTATTCGCAAAGCAATTATTAAGGGCAGTAAACAACACGCTCTTAGAGATATCCGGAAGTGCTTTGATCATGTCATACGTAATGCCGTCACAGCCACCAGCCGACGCCTTTCTTTTGCCATTCAGCACTCTTTCAAAATCCTCATATTCAAACTTTACAGCCCTTGGGCACACCAGATCCATTACAGCTACATCATCATCACACGGCACTTGTTCCTTGAGAAATTTCAAATATGCCTCATTATTTTCAGCATTCCACGAGCTGGTAGCACCGATCTTGCGCCTCCCAACCACGTTTTTTACGAAATTCCAAGCCTGTTTCGTTCCCGGGTCAGCATTCAGACCAGCCAGGTTAGCCTTAAAACTTTCTCTCTTTGCATTCAAAACTGCCAACTTCCACTCTTTCCTAGCAGTGCTCGCCGCTTCAATATTCTCCAGCGTAGGATATCTTTCACATTTCTTAAAGGCAGCTTTTTGAGATCTAAATAAGACATCCAAGTTCTTCTGCCACCAGAACTTGGGAACCCTGTTATCTTTAATCTTGAAAGTAGCACTATTTATTTCATTCAAAAAGGACTTTTCAATCTCATCCATATCAGGCCCAAAAGAAGTTCGACTTAAGGCGTCCGCCAGCAAATTCTTCGCTACAAACTTGCCATAGGAAATCCTATCCGACTTAATTGTAATCTCAATAGGAAAGTGATGGCTTCCACCAATTAAAAAGGATAAAGTGCTCCATTCCATCTCCGACGCACCATTAGCAAAACAAAGGTCTAAAACAGTACCATTATCATCAGCCAAGGATCTCTTGAAGGTATGTGCACCATTATTAAAGCAAATAAAGCCAGCATTGTCAGTTAGCTGCTGCAGGATCCGACCTTTAGGCATGGTGACACTGTCACCCCAAGCCAGGCATCTCGCATTAAAGTCACCAAGCAGTACAACATCATTCAAAGTCTCCAGGTAGTTCAAAAGAGTCGACATCTCAAGCTCGAAAGCAGGAACCGATATAGACGGAGGACAATAAACAGCACAAAAGACAAAGTTCTTCTTTAAGTTCAGAGTTTTGACAATCACAATATCCAAGTCAGTAACAAAGTCTAAAGTTTTAAAACTAATATATTTTCTTAGGCCAATGGCCACGCCTCCGTAGCCATCACCACGTCTCTTTTCCGCCAGGTTAAAGTTAAAAATTTTATTATTCTTGTTAACGTCCTCATGAGAAAAAGTCTCACATAAGCAGCAAATATCAAAACCATCCTTGTTTAGCAAATATTCTAATGTAGCTTTGTTCTTCTTCAGCGATTGCACATTATACTGTAATATTTTGATTGTCATTGTTACTGGCCGTAGAAATCAACTGAACATCATTACTAATTCCAACTTTATTAACACGCTCTGAAAAATGCCTGACAGCCACCAGGCCCGCATCACTGCCCACTTGCGTAAAATGATCTCGCATAAATTTCAACAGCTCTTGCATGATCTTCTCCAGCTCACTCACCCTGCTATAGCCAGGGTACTGGTATACTGGCTGAGAGGGAGACACCTCATCAAACATTCTCGGATGTATCTGCGCGCCCTGCGCCACAGCCACCTCCTTACGCGCGTTAGAAACCTTCTTCGCAACCGCATTATACGCCCACGGTGTCAAAATCCTGTTAGACTCTCTGACTCTATCTCTAACATTCCTTCCTCCTCCTTGCATCTGCGGGAAATCCTCATTGTCCATCAGCTCCTCAAATCTATTAGTTCTTACTTGTCCAAACGAATCCAAAACCTCCGACCTCGACATCTTGTTCTCAGCCATCAACTTGTTGATCCTTGTCTCTTTCTGCCAAACTTGGCACACATCTCTGTTAGACGCCAGATGGCCAGTCTTCCTACAGAGCACACACCTGATGATCTCACAGTCTCCTCCGCATTGATCGCCCTCTACGCCACATTTCAGACATCTTCTGCTGGACTTACAGCCCATCTCCAAATGCCCAAGCCTTCCACACTTCCTGCATTGCCTTACACTCGGATAGAACGTATGCACCATTGTTCTCGTATAATTCACCTTCACATCTCTTGGGAGTGCACCCCCGCTAAAACCAACTTTCACCGACCCAGTAGGAATCATCCTTGTTCTATCATCCAAATCTCTTCTAGTGAACCTCTGTACAGACATCAATTTAAGAGGAGAATCCTCTATTGCTAAGCATCTTCTTACATCAGCAGCAATTTCGTCCTCAGTAATCGACAGAGGTACATCCCTGAGCACACCAAAAGTTTCCACAAAATTACGTGGAATGAACGCCTTCAAATTTCTCTCAGCCAATCTCTTGTTACTAACAAACTTGTTGGCTGCCACCGCAGTAAAGAACTTAATCTTATACATTGTGCGCCCCACATCCTTAATCTCATCAATGCCATCACTAGCAGAAATAATATCTTTAATTTTCTCGTACAGATATAGACCATTTCTTCTTCTCGTATTTCTAATTTCATCAGACTTCGATGTATCGACAAGGACAGCAAAGTCACCAACATGCCCCTCATTATAAGTAATTATCACATTCTCCTCTGTTCTTCTTCTCTTATTCTGCATCTCATCTTCCCCCTCCCGTCCTCTAGATACCCCGTTACCTGTTTTAGCGGCATTCATCCTTCTACTTCCAGTCGCAGCACTCACACCAGCACACATCTCACCACTCATACCACTAGCAACATTGCTTTCCAATATCTTGTCGCAGCTCGCACCAACACTTCCAATACTCCCAACGGTACATTCAATAGCAGCACCCTCAGCAATCATTTCACTTGCACACGCTTCATCCATATTTTCCTCAAGCATTCTCCTATTGACATCATACGATTTCTCCTTAGTCTTAATCAACTTGAAATTATCAGACACCACATGCGCCAAAATGAGCGGCTTAGCCGCCATGGCGCTTTCTTTCTTCTTCACTCCCAACGACAGCTTCCTGGATTCACACCACTCCAGCAGAAGCCTCCACCAACAGCCACACCACAGACCAAAATCCTCCAAAAGCCACTCAGCACCGCAAAATCACGCTTCCAGAACAAAAGACACCAGCACGAAAAAGTACAAACGTGTGTGTATGTATGTGTGTATATGCAGTTGAAACAGTAATATTCGCAAAGACCAAAAAAAGCGATGTACACTCACTGACAGCCAAATACGTAATCGATTGGTAGTTTTGGTTGGATTTTTCTTAAATTTTGGTAGGAAATAATTTTCTTAAGGGGCAACTCTGATCAAGACATCTACATCTACAAGTGCGCCATCTGCTTCTGTTTAAGTGCGTTTTTTTACGATGTTCAGCAATTTGACTTACGATAAACCAGAGACACCAACCTATTACGTTGCCAACAGAAATATAAAGCAGTTTCAAATTAGTTGCTCACCATTGCCGTTAGATGTCGCGTGTATTTAATATACATATATATTGGGTTGCCCAAAAAGTAATTGCGGATTTTTTTAAAAGAAAGTAAATGCATTTTTAATAAAACTTAGAATGAACTTTAATCAAATATACTTTTTTTACACTTTTTTTCTAAAGCAAGCTAAAAGTAACAGCTGAAAACTGACAGAAGAAAGAATGCAATTATAGAGTCACAAGCTGTGAACAAATTTGTCAACGCCGACTATATGAAAAATACGCAATTACTTTTTGGGCAACCCAATATATATTAAATATTTCAAGCGAATGTCAGTTTTTAACTCTCATTTGAATTTCATTAATTTTTAGATGCAATTTAGTCGGAATTTTTCTTAATATTAAAAGTTTTTTTTCCATAAAATCAAAATACGACGTATATTTTCTGAAAACTCAAATTTAGGCAACTTTTTAATACCCTCCACCGTAAGATGGGGGTATACTAACTTCGCCATTCCGTTGGTAATATATGGAAATATAGGACTTAGACCCCATAATTAACATATATTCTTGATGGCCAAGACATTTTAAGTCGATCCAGCCATGTCCGTCCGTCTGTCAGCAGCAATTTTAACCTTCAAAGGAGTACAGTTAGGCGCTTGAAATTTTACACACACATTTCCTATTAGAGTAGGTCGGTAGGGGTTGTAAATGGGCCATATTGGTCCATGTTTTTAAATATAGTTACCATATAAACCGATCTTGGGTCTTAACTTCTTGGGCCTCTAGAGGGCGCAACTCTTATCCGATTTGGCTGAAATTTTGCACATAACGCTGAGGAATGACTTCCTAAAACTGTGCTGCAAGTATTGTCGAAATCAGTCCATAACCTGATATAGCCGCCATATAATCCGATATCCCGATTAGACTTCTTGATCATCTAGAGGGCGCAATTCTTATCTAATTTTGGTTGAGTTTTTTCATATGACTTGCATTTTAGTATGACTTTCAACAACTGTTCCAAACATGTTCTAAATCGGTTGATAACCTGATATAGCTGTTTAATATTAATTTGGACGAAAATCAAAATTTTGGAGAAATGTCCTCAAAAATCTTAAATTTCCCTAAAACTTTCATAGCAAATAAAATTTTGAAAGAAATTCTCCTTTTAATTAAATATCGTAATGTTTGTATTGAACCCCTTTTAGTTACCTAACTAATGTTTAATAAAGGACTTTATTCGATATCAAATATCTCCTCTATGAGGCCAAAGCATGTGTGTGTCCATGTCTGTTTGTAATCATTACCAGCCTAATAGCATTTTATCGACGTTGTTAGATCAGAGAGCATTCTGAAGCTGGTAAAGAAGTGGTGCGCTCATCTTCAAAGGCAAGCCTATGAAGCAGACAGTAACATCAACAAGGGAACAAAGGATAAAACTGAAATGTATACTTTAATCATTTGAGAGGACATGAAAAAATATTTTGTATCCTACAGAGCTTATCGCAGATCTTGGGCTCTCCAAACTCTGCTGCTCTAAGGCTCTGGAAAATTCACTAAAATCACGATGACAGTTTGAATAATGCAAAATACAGAAATCTCTTGAGCTCGGCAGGACTCTTTTTGCCTGTCGGTTTGTTCTTTTATTGCTGCTTTGCGGCATAGATAAGAAACTGATGTCCTGCCAACAACAGTGGCAGGCGTTAATGTGTCCTAATGAAGTGTTTGTAGCATGTGTGTGTGTGTTCTAAATGGTAAAAAGAAAGAGAAGGAGGGAGTTTGTTTGGTAGCTTACTCTAAGGATACTTTAAACTGAAGCCTCCAGCAACTTTAGTACTTTTTGTCACTAAGTATGACAATTTTTCCTTAATGGTGTTGTCCTTAGGTAGTCTTGCTGATTAGCCCTTAGATTAGCTCATCTAACATGGGTTTTTATTGCTTTGGATAGTGATGACATTGATGTCTCAATTTTCTATAAACTATTTTACTCGGCCTTTGATGGCTTGATCTGCTGTGTGTGGTCGCTCTATGGGAGTATTTGAAGGGGTCACTTCTTTGGTTTACTGTTTTATGGAAACATAATGATAAGCCACAATTTTGGTTGTAAAAATGTCCTCATAATTCCAAAAAGAATTGATGGTGGCCAAATTGAAATGTGGGTGGCCGTTTCGAGGAGGCGATTTGTACAACAAACAAGTAAAAGAGTGCTAAGTTCGGCCGGGCCGAAACTTGGGAACCCACCACCATGGATTCTGCCAAAATATGGGAGCCATAGCTGGACCGATTTGGACCGTACTTGGCACAGTTGTTGGAAGTCATAACAGAACACTATGTCCGAAATTTCAGCCGAATCGAATAAAACTCGCGGCTTGTAAGGGCTCAAGAAGTCAAATCGGGAGATCGGTTTATATGGGAGCTATATCAGGTTCTTCACCGATTTGGACCTTACTTGGCACAATTGCTGGAAGTCATAACAGAACACTATATGCAAAGTTTCAGCCAAATTGGATGAAAATTTAGGCTTCCAGGGTCTCAAGAAGTCAAATCGGGAGATCGGTTTATATGGGAGCTATATCAGGTTCTGTACTGATTTGACCCGTACTTGGCACAGTGGTTGAAAATTGTAGCAGAACACTACATTCAAAATTTCAGCTAAATCGAACAAAAAGGCGGCTTGTAAGGGCTCAAGAAGTCAAATCGGGAGATCGGTTTATATGAGAGCCATATCTGTTTATAGACCTATTTGGACCGTACTAGGCACAATTGTTGGTAGTTGTAACAGAATACTATATTCAAAATTTCAGCCAAATCGAAAGAAAATCGTGGCTTGTAAGGGCTCTAGAAGTCAAATCGTGAGATCGGTTTATATGGGAGCCATATTTGGTTATAGACCGATTTGGAGCGTACTAGGCACAGTTGTTGGAAGTCATAACAGAACACTATGTTTGAAATTTCGGCAAAATCGGATGAAAATTGCGGCATGTAAGGGCTCAAGAAGCCAAATCGGGAGATCGGTTTATATGGGAGCTATGTCAGGTTATAGACCGATTTGGAGCGTACTAGGCACAGTTTTTGGAAGTCATAACAGAACACTATGTGCAAAATTTCAGCTAAATCGGATGAAAATTGCGGCTTCTAGGGGCTCAAGAAGTCAAATCGGGAGATCGGTTAAAATTGAACCTACATCAGGTTCTTGACCGATATGGACCGTACTTAGCACAGTTACTGGAAGTCATAACAAAACCCTTTGTGCAAAGTTTCAGCCAAATCGGACAAAAATTGCGGCTTCCGGGGGCTCAAGAAGTCAAATCGAGAGATTGTTTTATATGGGAGCTATATCAGGTTATAGACCGATTTGGACCGTACTTTACACAATTGTTGGAAGTCATAAAAGAACACTATATGCAAAATTTCAGACAAGTCGGATGAAAATTGCGGCTTCCAGGGGCTCAAGAAGTCAAATCGGGAGATCGGCCTATATGGGAGCTATATCAGGTTATAGACCGATATGAACCGTACTTTAAAAAGTTGTTGGAAGTTATAACAGAACACTACGTGCCAAATTTCAGCCAAATCGGGCATAAATTAAGTCTTCCAGGGGCTCAAGAAGTCAAATCGGGAGATCGGTTAAAATTGGAGCTACATCAGGTCCTTGACCGATATGAACCGTACTTAGCACAGTAACTGGAAGCCATAACAAAACACAATGTGTAAAATTTCAGCCAAATCGGATGAAAATTTAGGCTTCCAGGGGCTCGAGAAGTCAAATCGGGAGATCGGCCTATATGGGAGCTATATCAGGTTATAGACCGATATGAACCGTACTTTACAAAGTTGTTGGAAGTCATAACAGAACACTACATGCCAAATTTCAGCCAAATTGGACATAAATTAAGTCTTCCAGGGGCTCAAGAAGTTAAATCGGGAGATCGGTTTATATGGGAGCTATATCGAACCGATATGAGCCATTTGCAATCCCCAACGACCTATACCAAAAATTAAGTATCTGCGCAAAATTTAAAGTGGTTAGCTTTACGGGTTCGACCTCTATCATGATTTCGACAGACGGACGGACATGGCTAGATCGACTCAGAATGTCGGGACGATCCATCTGGTCGTCTAGTTTGGAACCATCCGTATAGAAGTCTATGTAACTTCTATTACCAGGGATATCGTAGTTCCAATGGGTTCTATCAGGAATAGTGGTACAGTATTTTTTTTATCCAAAAGCGGCTCAGGCAGGGTTTAATCCACATTGCCTGGAACATCACAACACTGTGCTATCCTTAATAACATGAGGGATAGCACAGGGTCCATAGCCGCCACATGACCAAAGAGAAAGCTCCGTTAGCCTCACAGCAGTGGTCGCAGCGATTTGTCTAGGCACAATTTCTAGAGGCATAAGATGTAGCATTAAATTCAGTGCATCAGGTGGTGTCGTCCTCAGAGTGGCTGTGATGCACAAACAAGCCATGCTTTGTATCCGGTTTACTATTGTACAGTAGGTGGACTTTTGAAGCGCCGTCCACCAGACCACAACCCCATATAGCAATGTAGGTCTGATAACAGCAGTATAAAGATTAAAGTCTCCGGTCAGACTTGGTAGCCTTAAAAGACTACTACCAGTTGAACCCCAAACAGCTTCGGACTGATTACCTGGGAGAAAAAAAAAAATCGTATGCTGGCTATAGATCCAGCATACAAGAATATACATCAAAACAACGTACTTCATGACGATATACACAAACACAAATCGGAAACGGCAGTCCTCACGGGCTACGCCACACGTATTAGCTCCAACATTGGATTCAATAATCAACAATCATGGGACCCCCATGGATGACCGAACACGACCACAAAAGCTCCGGGTAACAACGATGGGCAAACGCCGCAGCATTAACATGGGCAAGATAGGTGCCAGTCCATGTTATACGCAGCAACAAATCACCCGGTTGCACCAGTACATCAACACCTCGTCATGGACAACTAGTGTGTATTCATGCCTCCACTGAGTCTTTTCCGATTCCTAATAAATACTTCCCCTAATAAATACTTCCTAATGAATACACTCGTATCGTCTTCAAGGGCCCTACTGAAATCCCACACATCCTAGCTAATCCCCATCGCGCCTAAATCTCTAATGTCTGCATAGTACGGGCATTCCGTCAGTACATGCCATCAGTCCTCAGGTCTCCCACAGTCGCAAAGATCAGTCGCGGAAAAGTTCCTCTGATTCAAAAATGCATTAAAGGAGCCATGTCCCGTCAGTATAAAGGCAGACTTAGGCTGAAGACAAAGTCCAGGTTTTCTCGTACGAACGTCGCGTCACGAATAAATTCGTAAGTCACCCGACCATTGTCACTGTTCGTCCATCTAGTCTTCCACCTGTCATCAAGACGATCCAAAAGGAGTGCCTTCAGCCGCCTAATATCCCTAATTGCCAGTTCAGAAGCAGTGAGTCAATCCTCACGCATTAATGGAATCCACTTTCCCACATTATACAGAACAGATGTAACTCACGAGTAAATCAAGCGGGCCGTTCCAAGCAATATCTGTAGTGCATCTGTCGAAACAGTCCTACACACAGGCAAGCAAGCCAGCATTCCCACCCTCTGACAAGAGAGGATCTTCTTTCGTCCTAAAACTGTCGCAGCAATTCCGTGCCATACAGGGGCTCCATAAGTTGCGAAAGCAACAAATAGATCACCATGTATGGACCGAACAGCGCGACAACAAAGACCCCAATCACTTCTCAGAACCATTCAGGCTTTTCCAGTCATCTTTTTCTTCGCCCGATTCAAATGGACCTTCCTTCCCATTCCCTCTGGAACAGTCACACCCAGATATTTTACGAGCGCTACGTTCCTGTTGCTAGCTCCACCAGATCGAATCGTGGATGGACGATTCCGCGACGAGATGCCCTTGAGAAACACCGTCACGGTTTTGTACTCCGCGACGTCAACACTAACACCATCGCTCCATTCGCGCACAATGGTCATGGCAAGCCCACCGCGAGTTTCCAGCGCAAGTCTGGAATCTCCTTCAACCGGACAGTACACCACCTTGAGGTGTTCCTCTGCTGAGCCAGCATTTTAGATCCACAGATCCCAATCTGCCGTAATGCATCTTTTAGTGTTGCGTTAGCTTTGTCTTCTGATTTCGCCAGGAGTTCATCCGCACAAGATTCGTTAGATGATAGACTAGTGGAGCCACTTCTCCTCAGGACACTGGACACTTGTGGCGTGGACGATTCCTCCTTAGATGCTTCACTAGCTTAGATGCTTCACTACTTTTTGATTTCCCTCCTTTCCCTCTGACGTACACCTTGAGCCCAGTCCAATCGGATGACCCACCCACACTAGGCTTGTCGGGTCCCGTTTCGATGCCTTCCCCTCCTGCTTCGATCGTGGCCGGAGGATTTTCGGTCTCCTGCAATCCGCCAGACTTTAGCGATGTGGTCGATAGTGTTCAGCAACAGCTGCTGAGTCGTCTCCTGATTCCCAAAACCTACCACTTCTCTAGACCCTCAGTTTTAAATTGTTGAATTCGTAGGATACATCTCCTTCAGACTTGTTAAGGACTGGGAGACAGCCGAAGTTCAGTACGAATACTACATGTCTCCGGTCACCATCAGCCTCATCCAATCTACCAATCTTCCAGTCGGTGGTTTAAAGATTGGGATTACATTCCCTTAGTCTTCCAAGTAGGCCACCGTGGCGCAGAGGTTACCATATCCGCCTACGACGCCGAGCGCCTGGGTTCGAACCCTGGCAAAAACATCAGAAAAAAGATTTTGGCGGTGGTTTTCCCCTTACTAATGCTGGCTACATTTGTGAGGTATCCTGCCATGTTAAAACTACTCTTCCAAGTGGTGTCGCTATGCGGCACGCCGTTCGAACTCGGCATACAAAAGCAGGCCCCTTTTCATTGAGCTTAAAACATTAATTGGACTGCACTCATTGATATGAGAGAAGTATCCCCTGTTCCTAAATGGTATGTTCATGGGAAAATTTAGTAGTAGTTTTGTTTAGTCTTCCGAGTATGGATTCAGTATCCGAGGGAATCCTTGGTATCCAAGCGTGCGCCATTGGTCGAAAAGGAATATCTTCCTTCTTGACTAAATCCAGTGCTGCGCCTGGCCAGATCTCACCAATCTTTTTTAGGGCCCAACGATACATTTCAATTGAGCGTTGATCCCCGAAGGCAATTAGTTTGTATCGGCCTCGATACCAGCCTGCATCGTCACAAATTGGACAAGATCCAGGAAATTCCGCAAAAACATCGAAGTATACTGACGACAGTCCATTGATTATCCCACTCCAATTATTTCTAGGTATGCAGTCCTGTTCTTCTCCCTTGTCGACAACTGCCATCACCAAATTATCCCAAGCGATACTAGCTAAGGTTTTTTGACCCGTCTTACTATTGATCGCCTTAGTTCTTTTAGGCATGGGATGCCCTCCAGTTGACCGCAGCCTTTTGGCTGACTGTGGTGCAGTTTTCGAATCTAGACGTGCAATTTTTTGGGTAACCTGTGCAGCGAATCCCCGAGCCTAATTTAGGGAGTCTTTCTTCCTAACAGTGAGAGTCTTAGCATCATTCGCACCAAGCCTGTCAATAAACATGAGAGCAATGCGCCTCCTATTATTCCAACCTCTTAAAGAGCGTGTCGTTTTGCAGGGGAAGGCCGATGGCCTAGGCAAATTATAAGAATACGAAGATAGAATATTTTGCAGCCTTGTCCTTAAGATGTGAATCAGGTGTCTTTGCAAATACCCCTGTTGACCAGTCGTCTGTCGGTTAGTGGAGCCTGGAGCAGCCGCTTCACCAGTCGAGGTTTTAGTAGCAGACAAGATGCTACGGCCTGATACCACCACCGCAGCTGTTGGGTTTTTGGAGTCTATTCTAAGCCTACTCCCAGGCTCTAGATCTGCCGTTCCTCTGTAAACAGACGCAGCTCTTCAACCGCCTAATGGATACCACTATCGTATCTACCCTTGAGTGACTTAATTTTTTTTTCAAAAATAATGACCTATTACGAATTACAGAAAAATTCTTGCGGAGCGAAATAACAAAACGTCCGCTCCAGTCAACGGTTCAAACAAAACAAGGCACCGGGCAAAGAACTTACTAAATGGGTCGATCTAGCCATGTCCATTCGTCCGTCTGTCGAAATCACGATAGAGGTCGAACGCATAAAGCTAACCACTTGAAATTTTGCTCAAATATTTAATACTGATGTTGGTCGTTGGGGATTGCAAAAGGGCATATCGGTTCAGATTTAGATATAGCTCCCATATAAACCGATCTCCCGATTTGACTTCTTGAGCCCCTGGAAGCCTCAATCATTTTCCGATTTGGCTGAAATTTTACACCTGGTGTTTTGTTGTGACATCCAACAACTGTGCTAAGTACGGTTCAAATCGGTCTATAACCTGATATAGCTCCTATATAAGCCGATCCCCCGATTTGACTTCTTGAGCCCTAACAAGCCGCAATTTTTGTCCGATTTGGCTAAAATTGAGCATGTGGAGTTCTGTTATGGCTGTTAACAACTGTGTCAAGGATGGTTTAAATCGGTCAAGAACCTGATATAGCTCCCATATAAACCGATCTCCCGACTTGACTTCTTGAGCTCTTACAAGCCGCAATTTCTGTCCAATTTGCGCGCAATTTTGCATGTAGTGTTCCGTTATGACTTCGAACAACTGTGCCAAGTATGGTCTGAATCGGTCTATAACCTGATATAGCTGTGTAAAGTACGGTCCAAATCGGTCTATAACCTGATATAGCTTCCATATAAACCGATCTCCCGATTTGGCTTCTTGAATCCTTACAAACCGCAATTTTTGTCCGATTTGGCTGAAATTGAGCATGTGGAGTTCTGTTATAGCTGTTAACAACTGTGTCAAGGATGGTTTAAATCGGTCGAGAACCTGATATAGCTCCCATATAAACCGATCTCCCGATTTGACTTCTTGAGCCCCTGGAAGCCTCAATCTTTGTCCGATTTGGCTGAAATTTTACACCTGGTGTTTTGTTGTGACATCCAACAACTGTGCTAAGTACGGTTCAAATCGGTCTATAACCTAATATAGCTCCTATATAAGCCGATCCCCCGATTTGACTTCTTGAGCCCTAACAAGCCGCAATTTTTGTCCGATTTGGCTAAAATTGTGCATGTGGAGTTCTGTTATGGCTGTTAACAACTGTGTCAAGGATAGTTTAAATCGGTCAAGAACCTGATATAGCTCCCATATAAACCGATCTCCCGACTTGACTTCTTGAGCTCTTACAAGCCGCAATTTCTGTCCAATTTGCGCGGAATTTTGCATGTAGTGTTCCGTTATGACTTCGAACAACTGTGCCAAGTATGGTCTGAATCGGTCTATAACCTGATATAGCTGTGTAAAGTACGGTCCAAATCGGTCTATAACCTGATATAGCTTCCATATAAACCGATCTCCCGATTTGGCTTCTTGAATCCTTACAAACCGCAATTTTTGTCCGATTTGGCTGAAATTGAGCATGTGGAGTTCTGTTATAGCTGTTAACAACTGTGTCAAGGATGGTTTAAATCGGTCGAGAACCTGATATAGCTCCCATATAAAGCGATCTCTCGATTTGACTTCTTGAGCCCCTGGAAGCCTCAATCTTTGTCCGATTTGGCTGAAATTTTACACCTGGTGTTTTGTTGTGACATCCAACAACTGTGCTAAGTACGGTTCAAATCGGTCTATAACCTGATATAGCTCCCATATAAACCGATCTCCCGATTTGACTTCTTGAACCCTTACATGCCGCAATTTTTGTCCGATTTGGCTGAAATTGAGCATGTGGAGTTCTGTTATGGCTGTTAACAACTGTGTCAAGGATGGTTTAAATAGGTCGAGAACCTGATATAGCTCCCATATAAACCGATCTCCCGTCTTGACTCCTTGAATCCTTACAAGCCGCAATTTTTGGCCGATTTGGCTGAAATTTTGCATGCGTTGTTCTGTTACGACTTCCAACAAACGTGCCAAATACGGTCCAAATCAGTATATTACCTTATATACCTCCCTTCTAAACCGGTCTCTAGATTATCCTTGTTCGGTTCCTAGAAGCTTTAATTTTTGCTGGTTTAACAGAAGTTCGGTATGTATTGGGTTGCCCAATAAGTAATTGCGGATTTTTCATATACTCGGCGTTGAAAACTTTTTTCACAGCTTGTGACTCTGTAATTGCATTCTTTCTTCCGTCAGTTATCAGCTGTTACTTTTAGCTTGCTTTAGAAAAAAAGTGTAAAAAAAGTATATTTGATTAAATTCCATTCTAAGTTCTATTGAAAATGCATTTACCTCCTTTTAAAAAATCCGTAATTACTTTTTGGGCAACCAATAGAATAAAACTATACCCTTCAACTAAATTTATTTTGTATAAATTTTTAGCGTAATTCATGGTGGTGAGTTCCCAAGATTCGGAGCGGCCGAACTTAGCTCGCTTCACTCGTGTTTTCGTTATTTTATATTATTTTATTATACATAATTTTATTTTGTTATTTTTTATTTTATTAATTTGTTTTATTTATTTTTTTTATTACATTTTAACGATGATCCAGGATAGGATCATCATCATCTTCAAAGGGCCTTACAAACATTTTCACTACTAGTTTATAACATCCTGCGCCTAAGTTCTGTTGCATAGCCCAACAAAGACTTAAAAATCCTTTTTCAAAATTCTTAGACTTAACTTGCGTGTCCCAGAAGGAGGATTCTTCTTAGCCCAGTACAAAAAACCCACACACGATAAACACTACTTTTAACTTTTCAAATTGTTAGTTTGGAAATAAACAAATTACCGGAAACTCTTCTTCCCTGCCAGCACCCACAACCCTAACTGGCTGTCTACCGTTCATGCTGAGTAGTTTACTGACGTAGGGGTGGAAGAAGGCCCCCCGTTAACCACAACGCGTAGTTACACTATAATTATTTAAGAAAAACAAAAAAACTAAATCACATAGAAAGAGGGTGTCAGTGGGTGTTAGCAGGAAGAGTGTGGGGGAATATTTTCTAACCAACTTACAATCAATAGTCTAGATTTTAAAATATTTCTATAAATGCCTTTCGTGTTTGGTTTAAAAATAATAACAGAAATGGACAATGTTGTGTCAAAAAGGGGGCCAAAACTAAGAATTTGTTCTAAGAACTCAAAAAGCCAAATAATTTAATGATTGCGTTCTATGGGGGTTCAGTAAAACCGAATAAAAATAACGTCCTCTAGGGCTCATCACGTTGAATTGGGCGATGGTCTTATATGGGAGCTTCATCAGGCTTTGAAAGAATCGAATCATACTTGGCATGGATGTTGGAAGTCAATAGGAACATCGCATGCAAAACTTCGGCGAAATCAGATGATAAGGGCGCCCTCTTGCGGCTGAAATAAGTAAATCGTTCATCATTGGAATTCTATCATGTTTTTAATAATTTGGACCACACATGGATTTAGGAACGATTTGGACCACAGATGACAGCCAAACTTGAGCTAAATCGTATTAAAATGCGCCTCTGGAGGCTCAAAACGTCAACTTGGCAGGTTGGCTTATATGGCAACTGTATTATGTTTTTGGCCGAGGAAGTTAGGCGAAATTAGACAAAAAAAAAAAAGAATATTCCAGGCGTTATGTAAGGCTCAAATAGGAAGATCGGTTTATGTGGCAGCTATGTATATCTGGTTGTTAAGCGATTCGGACCATGTTTGGCATGTTTCTTCGCAGTCATAACAGAACATTAGGAACGAAAACTCCTCCAAAGCAAATAATAATACCCCCTCTATCGGCTCAAGAACTCCAATGGTATAGGAAATGCGACCTCTAGGTACACCAAATTTCAAATCGCATAGTACTAGTGCCACCTAGTGGATAAATAAATTAAATAGGTACATTGGTTTGGGTGTTTATGAATTAATTCGGACTACGGGTTAGGTTAGGTTGGAGGGCAAGCGATTAGTAACCTCTGTTATGAGCCGCTTTACTCAGAGACCTTAGGTCCATTGTACTCACCCTAAAAGAAAGTAGAAAGGAAAAAGTTTAAGAAAAATTTTATATACATAAACCAGAGAACGATAAAAGCCATCAAATAAGAATAGCAAAGCGAAAATAACGCTTAAGACAAGAAGAAAAAAACTCACCGCCGAGAGTATGGTCCAGGCAGACAATTCAAAACTCTACAGAATTGCAAAATGATAAGAGGACTAAGAGATGAAGGGTATCCAGGCTCGGAAAAAGGTGTTCTCTCATGATTCTGTGTTTTCTTCTCGAAATTGCGGTGGAGTTACACAATAAGTGCCCGACCGTCTCGAACTCCTTCTCGTTATCGCACATCCTCTTCCTGCGCCACCAAAAAATCTGACGCTGCGATTACCATTCAGGACTCCTATTAGCAATCCCAAGTCATTCTTTCTCAGCTTGAGGACAAGCTCCAGGTTTCGCGAATATTCGACCACAGTGCCTTTGACTCCCTATAGCCTACAGCGACATCCCAGGCCTCCCACCATCCCACCCACCTTCCCACCCTACCAATAAGCTCACACAATGGAGGTCTTATTGATTCCACAGCGATCTGCAGCAATCAGCGATCCATTTCTGGGCAGCTCTTCTGCCGCCTGTGAGTATAATGCCTGTGACCCAGCAGAGCCTGACAGCCTTTCCCATGGTTCGAAGACGCTCTTTGAATCTTTCTAACCAGTTTTCAACTCACGCGTCCGACGACATATCGGCATATCGACCTTCAGGATCGCGAAGACCTCCGCCTAAAAGACGTTGCACCCGTTCAAAAGTCTATGAGGTTCTCTAATTCCAAGAAATTCAATGATGACTACTGCTCCAGTGCCCCCATCCAGTTTAGACCCATCCGTGTATACAGAAGTTCCCGGGAATTGCGGGGTGTTCCCAACCCAAAGATCCATTTTCGGGAAAACGACTTCCAATTCATCAACAAGAAGGACTGCCCTGGTATATAATATAATGGCCCAAGTTAGAGGGGCCCCATGTACCTGACTCTCTCATTCTCATAGCGATCTTTGTTGCCGTACACCCAACATAACATCGAGACTGGCATTTAGCGCTTCTCTCGGGCACTTCTCCTTGCCCCAGAAATTAGTACTACCGCGGTACGCTGTACCTTCTTGAACATTCTACAAAGTGCCACATCAGACAATCATATGTGAGAATTGGACGAATGACCGCCGTAAACATCCAGTGCGCCGTCCCCGGCCCCAACTTCTTCCTATCAAGTTGCGATAGGAGTAGAGCACATTCAGCCCCATTTTGACGCTTTCTCGAGGTTTCTTCTTCAACTTTGTTTCTGGTCACGAATCACGCTCAACTTGGACTCCCAGAAGAACGGTAGCTCCAAACCGTCAAGGACTGGTCCCTTAAAAGCACCGAGCTTTCTCCTCCTGGGGAAAAGAACCAGCTCAGTCCTTCTGGGATTTATGCCGTTGGCTCTCGCCCATCCGGACAGCTTCCTCAAAGCACCCTGCACGAGGTCCGTAATAGCAGAGAGGAAACGGCCGCCCACCATGATAGCGACGTCGTGCGCGTAGGCAACGACCTTCACTCTCTCCATATCGAAAGGGCTCAGAATCCTAATGGTCACAAAACTATTCAATAGAGGAGATAAAACTCCTTCTTGCGGAGTTCCTCTGGCCACAATTTCTCTTATCTAGCGCTCTGTCAGTGATCCGTTGATAGTCCGGCCTTACAGCATCGTATCAATATAATTTACCCAAAGAAGGGGGAACTTCATGCCCACTAGAGCGCCATGTGTGGACTCCAACTTCACGTTAATAAAATCTCCTTCTATGTCTAAGAAGGCCGCCAAACAATTAAAGGTGAGAATTGGTCGAACGACCGCCGTAAACATCCAGTGAGCCGTCCCCGTCCGCCTCAGCCCCAACTCCTTCCTCTCTAGTTGGGACAGGAGTAGGGCGCATTCAGTCCCCTTTATAACCCTCCTTCGACATTTTATCTTCAATTTAGTTTCTGGTCAAAACTTACTCTCAAGTACTTGGCCTGCGAAGATCCAGGAAAAGTCCCTTGAAAACACCCAACTTTCGCCTCGTGATGAAAAATACCAGTTCAGACTTTCTGGGATTTATGCCAAACCAGTTGGTCTTCCCCCATCCAGACAGTTTCGTCAATGCTTCCTGAATGAGGTCTGTAATAGTAGAGAGGAAACGGGCTCCCACCATGATGACGACGTCGACCGCGTAAGGAACGACTTTCACCCATTAATCACAAAAATCCTTAATAGAGGAGAAATTTCCTTGCGGAGTTTCTCTGGTCACAATCTTCCTTATCTAGCCCTCTGCTAGTGGTGCTTTGATAATTCGGCCTTACAGCATCTTATGAACCCAATTAACCAAAAGAGGAGCGAACTCCATGCCCACCAGAGAGCCATGTATGGACTCCAATTTCACGTTATGAAAAGCCCCTTCCATGTTCAAGAAGGCCGCCAAAGTAAAGTCATGCACACCTAAATTGATAGCCACATACCAGTGAAGTGACGGTTCCTAATATAAATGTCAATAAGTGTCTCCAAAGTCTTAAAAAAAGGATGAGAGCCTTATTGGCCTTGGGTAGAGAATAGCTCGGTTTTCCCGCTTTCGGAATAAAAACCAACCTAACCTCTTGCCACCCAGTCGGTACGTAACTGAACAAAACGCAGCTCTTAAAAATCTTACCAAGGAGTCGCATGTTAATCTGTCCTGCTCTTTGCTGCATAGCAGGCAGTAAGCCATCCGGTCCCGTTGACTAGTAGGGTTCAAACGAATTCACCGCCTAGCCTATCTTCCCCTCCGTAATCATGTCTTCAACCACGCACATTGACTAGGCACTTTGTTGTATCAGAGGGTCATATATACCGAGTTAAATGACCCACCGCACAAGTCCGAGCACCGAGGGCAGTGCATAGCAGCCAGTAGCTCGAGCATATCAGAGCTAGATTTCGTTTAGGTTCCGTCAGCTCTCATAATGCTTCTAAGAGTTTTCGGATCCTTAGAGAGCAATCTGGGGAACCTGTAGGACTCATTTACAACCTCCATGGACTCGCAAAAATACACCCATGAGGACCTCTTGGATAATTTTACCTCGCTCTTGTACTTGTTTAAGGACTCCCTGTACAGGTCCTAGTCCGCATGCTGCTTGGTTTTGTTTGCGCCATAATAGAGTCTCCTCGTAGCCTGTCTAAGCCTCCCCAAGTACCAATTCCAACAAACAGGTTGCGATCTCTTACGTGGTAAGAGATCGCAACTGTTTGGTGGAACTAGAACTTGGGTAGGCTTAGACAGAGGGCAGTTCTCCTTCTAAACGTGGTTCCTGTCGGCAGATTCGCTGCCATTTCAAGCTCCTTTCTATCGCCAAGCGAGGTGCTTATGGTCCGCATAGCGGCTTCAGTTATCTTTTCTGGAGTTGGAACGCTTCCAAGAGTTTTCGGATCCTTGGAAAGCAATCTCCGGAATCTGGACGAACCATTCACTCCCTGTATCGAGGCCCACATGGACTATTTCACCTCGCTCTTGTACTTGTTTGGCCACAGTCCGAGGTTTTGTTTGTCCTGTTATAGAGCCTCGTAGTAGTCTGTCTAAGGCTCCTCAAGTCCCCGTTCCACCAAAAAGGTTGCGATGCTTTACTCGGATATGTCAGAGGAGAGTTCTCTTCATATATACTCAACGTGGTCCCTGTCAGCAGATTCGAAGCGCTTAAAATTGTGTCATCCAGATTCGTCAAAGTTTTGTCTATCACCTCTGACCTATTACGTATCTAGGGATACACGCAGGCCGAAATTCAGAATAAACTAATAAATCGACTCTTGTTGATGTCCGTACTTCCCCGTTGTGAGTGGTGCGCATTGTTGTCGCAATCCAAGATCAACCGCATTCTCCGATCGTCCTCGCACAGTAACCTTCGCACTGCCCCGTTAGGCGGGTCCGTCTCATCGTAAGGCAGGTAAACCGATGAGATCAGCAAGGGACCAGAGTTTTTGGCCTCCAACCTCACAGTCGTCAGTTTGATTGAAGAATAAAGTTTAAACTTTCCCTACCCTATCTTATACCCAGAGGATGGAGTAAAGACAGCGTAGTTCCTATTGCCCCCAGACACCCTATTTCAAACAACATAAGGTTCCTGAATGAAGGCAATGTTGACTGGAGAGTTATGGAGTGGTAGAAGAAGTTGGTTCCAGAGGAGGAAGGAGTGGTGCAGACTGCACTGGTGCACCATTCTTATTTGGACCATACTTACCATGGATGTGGTAGATCATAACAGAACACCCAGCACAAAAATTTCAGCCAAATCACATAAAAAATTGCTTTATCTTCGGGAGATCTACCTTTCCGGGCGATCGCTCTATATAGAAGCTCTATTTTGGTTATGATCTATAAAAAATTACTTCCTTTATATTTTAAAGGAAATATAAATTTCAATTCTAGTGAAAAGTTCTATAACATCATACCTACCCCCAACCCCTTACCATCATCAACATTACCTTCACATCTTGTATCACTGCTAAACTTTCAAAAGCCAATGGAATATTTGCCACAAACAATACAATTACTACCACCCCAAAACACATTTTTGCCACTCTTTCTGGTTGTTTTTCCAAAACACACATAACAATTGAACCAACAAACAACCATCCTCCCAGTCATTCATCCATCTGACACTGTTCCCTAGGGATTGAAATGGGAGCCAAGTGCCATAGCGGCAGCCGCAGCAGTTGAATGCATAATAAAACGCCAACACTCGTTCTAAGGAAACATAACTCCAAAGGATTAGCATTGTTTTATTTACGTCAATGTATTTGCAGCTAATGACTTAAATTGGCATAATTCACAATTCCCCAAAGTCACCAAGGATATTTTGTGTTATGACCGCCTACGCAGTTTGTGCAGCATTGAGACTATCTGAAGAAGGAGTGTGAAATTGGGGTTTAACTACGACTTTCAATGAAAGAATGTGTAAAAGAAAAATAACGGGAAATTTATGTCAAAAAGGGAGTAAGGATGTTGGACAGAAAGTGTGGACGCTTCTCCTGGAATTTTATATAACTCAATGGGAGTACATAAACATTAATATATGTCCCATGTCCTTTAAATTTTAGCTGCAGGGTTTACAGTAAAATAGGCTTTTGATTTATTTATGGATTGTCTGACTTTGTCCAGGTTGAGAGAGCCTGAGTTAGTGTTGGCCAATGACGTTCATCAAAGTGAGTCGATGTGAGTTTATGATGCTGGAAGGCCTGGTTATAATTTTTGGTAAGAACAACAGAAACAATTTGGGCAATTTTTATGAGCTTGGAGTTAGAGAACTAAAAGCGGTGGTATTTTTCTGAATTGCGGTATACTCATAAAAATGCGGTGTAAGTATCTATCGCCGCCGCTATTGATGCATTCATTTTAATGCTACGCATACCACCGCTTTTAACATCGTCTTTACCCATGGCGGTGTTATGAGTGAATGTAAGACGAAAATGGAAACACCGCATATACCGCATCAAGACAACACATTGGCTCGTATCATAATTGCGGTGTTGCATTTGTAACGATGAGAAAGCCAATTCATGTCAACAAAAATATGGTGCTAATATTTTATTTCATTCCTGTATAAATTTTTTTTATTATTTGTTTTTTTTTTTAACTCTTTTATGTTTAAATAAATTGCGGTGTTTTTGCCATACACTCATCATACCACCGCATGTATAAAAGACATATGAGCATAAGTGTTTACGGTGGTAGTTTAAACTCAGGTTGCATACACATACACATTGGCACCAATGCAAAATCATTGTGTTTTTGAAGAAAGCGTTTTAGTTGATTGGAATGGTTGCGCTAGTTGCGTTGCACCGCAAATCCGATACACCGCTATCTGCAGCTTGGAGTTTGTATAGGGGCTCTCAATGATCCATCACGGACTTTTAGCAAACCATTCTCAAATTTAAGGTTTTGAGCACCCCATACTTTACATAAAAGTTCTGATTTTGGAGGGCGAAAGAATAAAATTAAGGAACTAGATTTCGGCTAGACCTCCACTTGAAAGATTGTGCTCTCGGAGAGATCCCCTATCCCCTCCTCAAATACACCCTGGAGCAATTTGTGAAGATTGAGTCCTCAAACATACCACCCGCCGCCCATACTATCCCGTTGAGAATGATTATTGCTAAGTTTCCATCTCAAATCTGCCTCAGTGACAGGTTGTCATGCAGCTTGCCCGGCAACGGGCCTAGGAAAAGGAAGGACAAAAGATAGTGCAACAAGGATAACCCGAACGGATGCCAGAAAGGCATTCAATGCGGCCAACGGCGGTGGCAGCAGATAACTATGGAAGGTATATAGGGAGAAACTAAGAGTTTTTACGAAGGAATTGAGAAGGTCAAAGAGGAAGGACTTTGTAAGGCTGATAGAGGAGTTGTCGAGTATCAAAAACACTTCGAAGTTTTGGGAAACTAATGGCAGAGGCGCTCTGTATACAGGTAATTTACAGAGGCCAGAGTGGGAATGGACGGAATCGCCCGGCTATACTTTGACCACTTTCTTGCCTGTGGTGCTGCGGGTCAGGATGGAAGGGGATTAGAGACGGTAGAGGGTGATAGCTTAGACGCCTTGGAGGAGGATTGGGTGTCCCAAGAGAGTGTTCATTGGGCACCTTAGAACCCTATAAGTTTCCTGGTCCTGGTACATGTGGCAGACAGGTACGTAGCATTGTTTTGGGCGTGTTTCAAGTACTCGTATGTGCCCTTATCGTGGAATAGGGAAAGGGTGGCCTTTATGGCCGATTCTTCTCTCTCTTCCTTTTTCATGCGAAATCTGGACTATCGCATAAGAAGTAAGCTACGAGGAGATCACTTTTTCAGGTGTCAGCACGCTTATACTAAGGGCAGGTCGGTTGATACTGCGCTTCATAATGTCGTTCCTCTTCTAGAGAGAACTCTTTAATTATAGGATTTTGCGTTGACAGCGTTTCCGGAAATTGAAGAGGCTTTTAATAATGTTCATCAGTCTGCCATAGGGGCAACTCTGAGGATTGCGGGTGTGGAGAATAGTATTACTGAGTGGGTAATGAGTATGCTTTTATGAAGGGAGATAACGGCCAGCATTGGGACCCATTCTGTGAAGGTGAATGCTACCAGGGGCACGCCACAGGTTGGTGCTATTTCCCCATTGCTATGCATTCTTGTGGTCGAGGAGATTTTATGGAGACTTCAGTCTTCACCCTAGGGGTGAAGGTATGCGCTTATGCTGATGACCTAGTTATTCTTGCCACCGGAAAGTTCCTGGATACCCTGTCTGGGGTTCTGCACGACCTCGGTTCCACGGTTTCTTGGGCCACTGGGTGTGGTCTGGGGGTTATCCCAAGGAAGACTGAGTTAATGTTGTTCACGAGGAAGGTGCCCGGATTAAGACTGCACAGGCTGCAGGGAACAACATTGAGACTGCCTAGGTCCAAGTAAATTGAATTGAGGCTCAAATAGAGAGTTTAGTATGAACAGGGCTTTCGCTGCTCTCAATTCGTGTCAGAGGCTTGTTGGCAGTAGATAGGGTATACGGTGGTGCGGCTGTCTCTGACCTATGGATGTCAGATCTGGTGACCGGTGACTGAGTTCGCGTCGCATGTGCGGGACCTGGTTAGTGTAAATAGGGCGGTTTCGAGATTTATAAGTGTAGTTATGAGTAATACCGCGACCAGGTCCTCGGAGGTGTTACTAGGTATATTATATTGACTTATACGTCAGGGTATCGGCCCAGAGGGCACTGTTGGATTATCACTTCGGAGCTAACCGGCCAGACATATAAATATATTCGATAGGGATATGGCTGACCTGCACACTGGCTACCTGACGAGAGTGAATATTGTGGACACTAGTCTACAATACCTTGGCGGAGTGGCAGAAAGGGCGGGTCAGGCTTTATAGATGGATCGAATATGAAAAGCGGAACGGGTTTCGGATTTCGCTGCGCGGAGCTACGGTCGGATGTCTCCCATTGTACGAGGGACGATTGCAGTTTCTTCCAGGCGGGGATCTTTGCAGTTGTCAGGGCTGAACAGATTCTTAAATCTTTTCTGATGAACTGGAACTTTCTGAATAGTGTTCGACCCTCGTTTATTTTCAAATGAGGAATCTATCTGTCTCTCTATTCAGAAGGCAGAAGTTTGGTGTTTTCAGGGGATATGTCTCGTCTCGTCTCTTTCTCTCTGAAGGTCCGGACTGAGGTCTGAAAAGACGCCTGGGAAAGGTCATGTTGGAGGCTACCAATGCAGCGCGTCAGGCTATGTACAAAGGCGAGTTTTCCTTCTTGTCGAGTTGATTCAGATTGAAATGGGCACTTCGATAACAGTCTACATTAAGTTCTTGGGAACTATAGGGTCATATAGACTTCATGGCGAGAGTAGCGTCTTCCAGGCTAAAGTCTTCACGGTGATGAAAGCTCTAGAAACGATGTCAATGCGGTAGCGCCTGCCCTATCGGGCTGTTACAATACACATGAACTGTCAGGGGCGCAGAAGGCTCTGGCGTTGATTAATGCAAGGTGAGACTAGTTAGTTGCAAAGAGCTACTGCATACCATGGGGAAGGCTTTGCTGAGTCCAGAGCCACAAGAAGTGGCGGGCATTGAGGCGACTGACGAACTAGACATGAAAATATCGCGGATGACCGGTGGTCATGATATTGAATCAGGTGCAACTCCAGGGCCACAAGAGGTGGCGGGGATTGAGGCGTCTGACGAGCTAGCCAGGAAAGTATCGCGGATGACTTGTGATCATGCTATTGAATCAGGTACACCTTATTAGGATAGATGCTTTCTATATTGCCGCGCAAATGAGGCAAGACCGATGCTGTGAGTTTTTGGAGCTGAGGAAACATAGCTTCGAACTGCTATGTTGACTGATTATTTCAAAGCAACGTATTTGACGGCGCAGCGAAAATAAGAGGAGTCGAACTTCTGGAAGCTCCAAGAGAATGTCTTTGTGTTTTCCCTTCGTGCGAGGGAAGTCTCAACACTTCGAACAACTTCAGAGAGAGCCATTTTTAATTGCTTTCCAAGAATAAGATAACGACTATACCCCTACCTGAAAGACAATATTTTAAATCCATCCTCAACTTCATCTAGGAGTAATCCGCGAAAATCGAGCAAAGCATTTAGCAATCAACCGTTGTGGGTATATATGGTAATACCAGGATATAAAGTTTTTACCTAAGGATATACAAGCATTTTAAGTTTTTTGACAAATATTCCAATATAGACTTCATAGACTTCGGATCTTCTCATGGCCACCTAAGGAAATACAAGCATTTTAAGTTTTTTATGATAAATTTTGCCAAGTTCCAGTGATACCCGCTTAATCTTTAGACTTCCGATCTTCTCATGGTTATGGTGGTTCTCATTTTTATGGAGAGAAGTTTTAACACTTCAAACAACTTTGTGGAGAGCCGTTTTGACTGAACATCAGGTATCGGTATTGTTCTCCACTCAAGTTTTGCTGTGTTTGTCTTCTTTCTACCACTTTAAGGCCGATCAGTCTTATTCACGTTTTGAGTAAAAATTATGGACTTGTAAGTCCTGTGTTGTGTTGAGGTTTATTTATCCGGTCTTGCATATAAATACTACTCTGCCTATATTTTTCCTGTAGCTTTCCTTTCCAAAGGAGCCGTTTTGACTGAACATCAGGTATCGGTATTGTTCTCCACTCAAGTTTTGCTGTGTTTGTCTTCTTTCTACCACTTTAAGGCCGATCAGTCTTATTCACGTTTTGAGTAAAAATTATGGACTTGTAAGTCCTGTGTTGTGTTGAGGTTTATTTATCCGGTCTTGCATATAAATACTACTCTGCCTATATTTTTCCTGTAGCTTTCCTTTCCAAAGGAGCCCAAGGATGGTCATACCCGGTTTTTAAAAACTGTATAAAGAAAATTACTTCCCAGAAATATGATTGAGCACAAGTGGAACAATTTAAAATCATTATGTAGTAGAGGTACCTGTAGCGTGACTATGGCAGTGTGGTGTGAATATATGAAATAAGGACTCACACCGCAACAAGCCATCTTCATTAGTAGTAGCAAGTAAGAAGGGGGAGAGGGTGGATATATCCCTTGGTTTTAAGCAAACCAACACCCTTGTTAAAAGACTAGACTAGAAAGACAACGTTTTGCGTGGCTGACTGAGTGACTATTGGGCTATTTAATGCTTGACAACTCGCATACAAGTCTATAAAGGATTGCATGTCCTTTGCATTGATGGTCTATGGTGTATGGTTTAAGTTTATGTGTTGGTAGATATGCAGGGGGAATAAAATAAATACCAAATTGCTTAGCTTGAGTCACATATGGAAATTTTCGCATCGGGTCATCAGTGTCATCAATTATTATCCTTTTTAATAATATTCCTAGGACATCATCATAACACAGTGAACACAATCGCTGGGATGTTTGTAAATGTTTTCCCCTTGTCAGTGTGTTTTATTGTATAATTTTAATAAATAGCGTAACAGAGGAGGGGGGACATTTTTACCCCCGATTTTCTTCAACCATGGTAGCCAGCAAGTTTCTCTCTTTCTCTGCCTGGTATTTTGTTGTTGTAAAGTTTCTTTATGAAAATTGCTTTCCCATTAAAATGGAAAAGAATTCACAAAGTTTTCCAATCACCTGTGATATTTACAGGACATCAAAGGTCATCCTAGAGCAAAACGACAACATGCCATGTCCTTTTGAAGAGTCTTGATTTCAAATTGCTAGCAGCTAGAAGCAGCTTTGAATTATTAACTCCTTAATAGAAAAGTGAGTCAAAATATTTGAATGGTTGTTGGGAAAACAGGTTGTGGAATTGTTTTGTAATACAGGGAATATACAGAGCAACAATGGTATAGGGCATAAGGAAAAACTCGTAGCTTATATGCTTGAGAGATGGGCCACATGTGTGCTATGGAAAATGCTTAGAGGAATATGAGACCATATGTGTTAGAGTCCATGATTACAGCACATATGCCTTACTAGATTTGATACAAAGTCCTTTTGTTTGTTTTTTGCTTTTTTTTTTTTAGTCAAAAGCAGCAAAAAAGTAGGAGTTTTGCTAATTAGTCTACCCATAAACCCTTTTCCTCTTAGTATCCTTTATTGCTTTTCTATGGCGCTGATATTTAATCATATGTGAGCCGCCTAGTAAAATGATCTCACATCACCGAGCATGCAATTATCCTTAATATCCTTTTGAAACCTTAACAGCTACTGTACACCGACCATCGTTGCTCAGTAGGCGAGGGGGTTACAATGAAAAAGGTCTCATGTTTACCAAAAGGTGCCGAATTTACCAATATTTCCAAAATTTCAAACACCATCTCGACAATGAGTTATCTTACATCAAATTGCTGCTGCCAGGCTTGCCTGTCATCTCCCTCATCATCATCAGCAGTAGCAGCACTATGGCTTTTGTGGCTCAGACAATGGCAAAGAGCGGCTTATTTGAAAGGACCATGAGTTAGGGGTAGTGGAAAAAGCAATGAGAGAAATTAGTTGGATTTATAGACTCCAAGCCATGATCGTTGGTGTAAGGTGGCAAAAAACAGAGAGAAAGCAGGCTAGCTGTCATTTCATACAATTCGCTAATGTGCCTCATCGGCGAATACAATGAGCAAACAATCGATTCTATTTTGTATTGATCTTTTTACAATGCCTAACTATTTTCCTTTCTCTCTCTTCTCTTTCTTGCCAAATTGATTGCGATTAAGTAATCAGATATATGGCATATGATGAAGAAATGAACAGGTCCTTTGTCTTCAATCTTCAACTCATTTTTAAAGGCGGCCATCCCTTGAACTCCCCATAACTCCTTTGTAATCCTAGATTTTCTTCGCCTTCGCATGTGGTTGCTAAAAACTATCGACGAAAACTAGTAACTCGATCTTAGAGTTATTGAAGGTAAAAAACAGGATAAAAAGGATTTGCCGTTCCATTTTGCTAATGGGTTAGATAAGAAATTCAATAAGGGGGGAGTTGGCACGATAATGCATGATTAGTGAAAAGGTGTAAATAATCCATACGATTCTTGTGTTATTTTGGAAAAACTTCTTTGTATTTTTTTTTTTTATAGAAAACTATTGACAGATTTCTTTTGAGCTCCTCTCTTAGAGAGAGTATTGCTGATATGATAATCTATCATTAGGCAGATGTACTTTGGAGCTATGGATGGCTTTGTGTTTTCTACTGAACATATGTTCAATATGTTAGAGAAAGGATTTCTGATATATCTTCCAACATGGATGGTATTTGTGAAGTTGAGCTCGATATTTGCTCAATCAAATTTAGAGATCTGTTCATATGGTACGTAAATATAAGGTAATGAAAGGATTCGCGCCAAGTCATAACAAAACTTCATATGCAATATTTCGGCCAAGTAGTAATATCCGCATGGGGTGGATATTAATCCGTCCCATGCTACTATGGACATACATCTAAAATCAACAACTGATGAATGTCGTCTCCTGCGTGGATGACGACGTCATTATGGTGGCTGGTCGTTTCCAACCAACGGGCTTGCCGTAAACAGTATTGCCTACCAAAATTGGTAGATTTTTATTCTCTTGGTAGGTTGGTAGGCTGACCCCAATTTTTGGTTCTTCCAACATATTAATACCAAGTCAATTACCGAAAAAGTTGTCGGGGAGGACTCAAAATTAATTTACTTTGTGTCGTAAATACGACTACAAAAATACGAGTTTATGAACTCAAGATTTCTCATCGAGAGATAGGAATAAAGGGTGCTATATCAAGATAAATATAAGCCATCTTTGAGTGATTTCAACCTATATAGAGACCGACATGTCTAGATCCTATATGAATAACGACGATCTAGTACTTTGTAGCCTTGACAATTAAAAGCGTACTAAGTTTGCCCGGGGCGAATCCATGGATACCGCTAAAAATGTATCCTTGTTAACTGAATTATTTTGGTCTCCAGAAGTCAAATCGGGATATCGGTACTTGGGGGCCGTTATCACCTTATTGACTGATTCGGATAAAACTTGGCACTTGTGTTGTAAGTCATAAGATAGCATTTTGGGCCAAATTTCAGCCAAATCTGGTGAAAATTTAGGCTTCTAAGGCTCCCCCACATAAACCGGGGATCGGTTTATATGGGGCTATATCTGTTTAAAGACCGATTTGGATCATACTTGGCATGGATGTTGGAAGTCATATCTGAAGTCATTGATCTACATTTCAGCAAAATTGGAAGAAAATTGAGGCTTCTAAGCGCTCAAGAAGTCAAATCCGGGGATCGGTTTATATGGGTGATATATCTGTTTATAGACTGATTCGAATCATGGTGGACATGGATGTTGGAAGTCTATTATTTCGACTCGAGACGATCCAGAAAATATACTTTACGGGGTCGCAGATAAATATTTCGAAGTGATACGAACGGAATGATTAGATTAGTACACTTCCATCCCATGGTGCTGGGTATAAAAATGTATAGTTTGATGTGTTCCAAATAGAATGCTAAATGGCCAACTCTTTGGTTTGTCGAACATTTGGTAGATTTTTCTTATATTTTGGTAGGAAATAATTTTCTTGAGTGGCAACACTGGTCATAAAACGCAGGAAAACTTTGCTAATACATTTCACCAGGAGGGCAAGGCAGAGTGTTTTGAGTGGACTTGTCCTAGATGGGGTGGAGACCACCATAGCGGAGAGGTTAGCATGTCCGCATATGACGCTGAACGCCTGGGTACCCACAACCATGTACTTGGCACAGTTGTTGGAAGTCGTAACAGAACACAGCATGCAAAATTTCTTCCACATCGGTCAAAAAAATTTGGCTTCTAGGGTCTCGAGAAGTCAAATTGGGAGATCGGTTTATATGGGAGCTATACCAGGTAGTCGACCGATTTGGACTTTATTTTGTACAGTTGTTGAAAGTCATAACAAAACACTTTGGGCAAAAATTTTGCGACATCCCGGGGCTCAAGAAGTCAAATGGGAGATCGATTTATATGGGAGCTATACCATGTTATAAACCGATTTAGATTTTACTTTGTATAGTAGTTAAAAGTTTTAACCGAACATTACATGCAAAATTTAAGCCAAATCGGACAAAATTGTGGCTTCCAGGGGCTCAAGAAGTCAAAACGGGAGATCGGTTTATATGGGAGCTATATCAGGTTATAGATCGATTTGGACCGTACTTGGCAGTCATAACAGAACACTACATGCGAAATTTCAGCCAAATCGGATGAAAACTGCTGCTTCCAGGATAATTCATATCGTGAGATCTGTTTATATGGGAGCTATATCCAAATCTGAACCGATATGCCCCATTTGTAATCCCCAATGATTTGGACCGTACTTGGCAGTCATAACAGAACACTACATGCGAAATTTCAGCCGAATCGGATGAAAACTGCTGCTTCCAGGAGCTCAAGAATTCATATAGGGAGATCGGTTTATATGGGAGCTATATCCAAATCTGAACCGATATGCCCCATTTGTAATCCCCAATGACCTAATGACCTACATCAATATTGAGTATCTATGCAACATTTCAAGCGGCTAGCTTTACGCGTTCAACCGCTATCGTGATTTCAACAGATGGCCGGATGGACTAGGCTATTTCGACTCAGATTGTCGAGACGATCTAGAATATATATACTTTATGGGGTCCTAGATTAATATTTCGAGGTGGTGTTTGTTATGCCCACCACCCCATCCTATGGTGGTGGGTACAACAAACACTTCCCTTGTCGATGTAGAAATCCGGAAGAGGAAGCGGACTTGGTTGGGTCATATCTTGATATAGCGAAAATTTTCCTAGACTGGAACCCGCAAAGACATCGAGGGAGGGACACCTGAACAACACCAGGATCCGCTGTACGAAAAGAAAGTTGGAATCAACCCATATATCGTGGAATCAAGGCGAGGCTTTGGCCAACGATAGTGCTCGATGGCGAGAGCTTGTTGTTGTTGTTTGCAGTTTGTTGTGTTATATCTTTCTTCTGCTTAATTCTGTTGAGTACCCAGATCCAGGAACTCTGTGATTAAAATGGGGTACGTCTAGAGGTATCTGGGTCTGAGTCGAGTTGGTCTGGCTTGGCAGCTAAACAGGTGATGTGTGTTGTGTGGTCGCCGATCGCAATCGGGATATACATCTTGTATGTCTGCATCAATCCTTGCTCTATAGGAATTGAGGCGGCTGCATCTGTCGAAACGTAATTGAGTCAAAACTACTCTGGTTTGACGGTGGTGGTCAATTTATTCAGGTGCTACTGGAGACTGTCGTTCTCCAAGGACAACATTCACCCGGTAGCTATTTACCGCATCTGCTACCGTGTCTGCATGAATGTTGTCTAGACACACTTGATATGCCGGTTTTCTCTTGTAGAGCTGAACCTGACGTTCTAGATCATGTAGATCTACCTCAAGGCTTCTTGACGGTGGATACTTGTTGATGCCCTTTGTTCACACTGAACAGTTTACTATTGGCCATATTTTATTGTATTTATTCAGTTTACTGAAATTGCAAATAAAGGACATATACAGGTGTCGTTCATGACTCGGCAAAATCGGACCATAGTGCCTATAGAGACCGATCTCTCTATAAACGGTCCTGTAACTATAACTTTGTTTTTGAGGGTATACAAATTTGGAGTAACTACCTTTTATCATGATAACGTTCTTTTCGAGCTCTTGATTTGCGGTAGCGAATGTGGGGCTTAGCTTGGTCATGAATAATGATCATCTTGATTTGAAGCAGTGACGATAAGTTAGTGTAAAACCCAACCTCCAAGGTTTTGAGCAAATTCGACCACCACTTGAGCTGGCTTAAGATATTGTTCAAAATTATACCCTACACCATCATTGTGGTACCGGGTATTATAAAATTGTGCATTTGTTTGCAACGAAGATGGAGATGAGCTTGACCCAATCGGCTTAGAATCACTTCATGATTCGATTTAGCCATGTCCGTTTGTCTCTCTGTCCATGTATTCTTGTGATCAAGGTATAGGTCGCATTTGTTGTCCGATTGTCATGAAATTTTGCTAAAGTCTTTTCTTGGTTCAAGAACGAACACTATTGATTTTGAAAAAAAAAAACGGATCAGATTTAGATAAAGCTCCCATATATATCTTTCATCCGATATGGCCTAAGGCTTAGGTAGCCCAATTTTTAACCGATCCTTGCGAAATTTTGCATGAGAGGTTTTATTTTACGTTCCAATACATGTGCTAGTAAAAATCGGTTCAGAATTAGATATGGCTCCCACATATATCTTTCATCCGATATGACCTTTCTAGGCTGTAGTAGCCATAATTTAAGTCTTATCTTAGCAAAACCTAGTACGATATGTTCGGTTTGATGTCCCATTACATTTGCGAAATTTCATCAAAATCGAATCAGATTTAGATATAGGTCCTATATATATCTTTTATCCGATAGGGCCTTTAAGGCTATAGAAGCTACAATTTTGGTTCATTAAGTCCTCGAAGTGTGCTAAATTTAATCAAACTCGGTTCAGATTTAGATATAGCTCCCATATATTGGGTTGCCCAAAAAGTAATTGCGGATTTTTCATATAGTCGGCGTTGAGAAATTTTTTCAACGGCTTGTGACTCTGTAATTGCATTCTTTCTTCTGTCAGTTATCAGCTGTTACTTTTAACTTGCTTTAGAAAGAAGTGCGCGAAATTTTGTTTACATTTGTTTGTTTGGCGTCAATTTTAATATGAAGCCCACAAAAGAGCATTTTCGTCATATTTTACTTTATTATTTCCGTAAAGGAAAAAACGCGGAGCAGGTTGCTAAAAAGTTACGAGATGTGTATGGTGATAAAGCCTTAAAAGGAAGACAGTGTCAAAATTGGTTTCGCAAATTCCGTTCTGGAGATTTTTCACTTAAAGATGAGCCACGTTCAAGTCGGCCAAATGAAGTTGATGATGACCAAATCAAAGCATTAATCGAATTGGATCGTCATGTAACTGAGCGTGAGATAGGAGAGAAGTTAAATATACCAAAATCAACGAATCAACGCTTGTGATATGCACCTTAAACGCAATGAATTCGATCCGTTTTTAAAACGAATCATAACTGGCGATGAAAAATGGATTGTTTACAACAACGTTAGTCGAAAACGATCATGGTCCAAGCATGGTGAACCAGCTCAAACCACTTCAAAGGCTGATATCCACTAAAATGAGGTTATGCTGTCTGTTTGGTGGGATTGGAAGGGTGTGGTATATTTTGAGCTGCTTCCAAGGAACCAAACCATTAATTCGGATGTTTACTGTCAACAATTGGACAAATTGAATACAGCCATCAAGGAGAAGCGACCAGAATTGGTCAATCGTAAAGGTGTCATATTCCACCAGGACAACGCTAGACCGCACACATCTTTGGTCACTCGCCAAAAACTGAGTGAGCTTGGCTGGGAACTTTTGATGCATCCACCATATATCCCTGACCTTGCACCATCAGACTACCATTTATTTCGATCTTTCCAGAACTCCTTAAATGGTAAAACTTTCGGCAATGATGAGGCTATAAAATTGCACTTGGATCAGTTTTTTGCAGATATAGGCCAGAAGTTCTATGAGCGTGGAATACAAAATTTGCCAGGAAGATGACAAAAGGTTATCCAACAAAATGGCAATTATATATTTGATTAAAGTTCATTCTAAGTTTTATTAAAAATGCATTTAATTTCTTTTAAAAAATCCGCAATTACTTTTTAGGCAACCCAATAGCTGCCGTATAAACCGATCTGGGATCTTGACTTCTTGAGCCTCAAGAGGGCGTAATTATTATCCGATTTGGCTGAAATTTTGTACAACGGCTTTTCCCATGACTTCCAACATATGTGTAAAATACGGTCTGAATCGGGCTTTAGCCTGATACAGCTCCCATATAAACCGATCTCCCTATTTTACTTCTTGAGCCCCTAAAAGGCCCAATTCGTATTCGATTTGGCTGAAATTTTACACTTGGACTTCTACTGTGGTCTCCAACATTCAATTCAATTAGCATAGCAATTCTCATTTTTTTTATCCCTTGTTTGTTTAAAAAGAGATACCGGGAAAGAACTCGACAAATGCAATCCATGGGTATATTATTGGGTTGCCCAAAAAGTAATTGCGGATTTTTTAAAAGAAAGTAAATGCATTTTTAATAAAACTTAGAATGAACTTTAATCAAATATACTTTTTTTACATTTTTTTCTAAAGCAAGCTAAAAGTAACAGCTGATAACTGACAGAAAAAAGAATGCAATTACAGAGTCACAAGCTGTGAAACGCCGACTATATGAAAAATCCGCAATTACTTTTTGGGCAAACCAATAGATTCTTCCCGGCCGAACTTAGCACGCTTTTACTTGTTTAAGTTCCTAATAAAAATTTCAACAAAGAGGCAAGTTAATCAATTACCACAAGCAACACCTGTACGCAACAATTAAACTATTGCTTACTTTAATTGACTATGACAGAACATTTGTTCCACAAGTCGAACGTAGAATAGCCTTCCAAGCGCCTCCATCTTCTGCGCTCATTTTATAATCTCTGACACCCAGTTTCGAGGTGTCTCCCATCACTTGATCTTTCCATTTGAATTAAAACTATGCTGATTTATTTTATTTTAATGGACTTCTAAGACATTTTATTTATCGCAAAGATAAAAAACTTGTATCATAAATTATTGCAAAGCTATAAATATTTTTATGAATGTAAAACAATTAACATTGCCAACTCCCACTCATATTGCATGGATAGTATGGCCCAAAAAAATATGAACAAAGCCAGGGGTAGACAATGTTTGCATTGCGTAGAACATGAATGTTACATATCATGTTTGCCGTGAGCGGTAACTAGGTGATTGAAATGTTGATACACTAAATTTGCCAGTAGGTGTTGTGAAGAAGTACTTTTCATTAGAAAAGGTTTGAATAGTTTCCTCCATCTTCTCCAAAACTTCAAATGATTTAGAAGATAATTTTAAATGGAATGAGGACATTTATTCCAGTTAAGACTATAACGGCTAAATCAGACAACAAAAGTTGGTTTGACCAGACATGCAGAGATGCTGTCAGATCGAAAGAGGTGGCATTCAGGAACTGGCGCATGGATAAAAATGCCATTACTAAACTGCTGCGCAAGAAGGCAAGATCTTCAAGTGCCAATGTGCTTAGGCGCGAATAACTTCTTAGCGAACAGCGTCTGCGTACTAAGGTTTTTGCTTCTATAAGAGAAAGTTAAAGCTTTTGGTCGTTCGTGAAAAGGGTAGTTCATCATCTATTCCATTCCTCTTGTTAAGGATGATCAAACGTTCACTGACCCCGTTGATAAGACTAACCTGTTGGCTGATATATTTGCAGCGTACTCTTTCCTGCCGGATAGCAATCAATAACTCCCCTCAATCGAAAATTTATCTAGCGTCATGCCCCAAATATTTTTTCGAACTCGTGGATTAAAAGGTTTCTTGAGAATCTAGACGTAAATAAATCCCCGCTCTCGGATGGCATATCAATACTTGCCTTTTGCAGGTGTTCTTCAACACTCGCTCGTCCATTACGCAACCTTTTTATACCCACCACCGACGGATAGGGGTATATTCATTTTGTCATTCCGTTTGCAACACATCGAAATATCCATTTCCGACCCTATAAAATATATATATTCTTGATCAGCGTAAAAATCTAAGACGATCTAGACATGTCCGTCCGTATGTCCGTCTGTCTGTTGAAATCACGCTACAGTCTTCAAAAATAGAGATATTGAGCTGAAATTTTGCACAGGTTCTTTTTTTATCCATAAGCAGGTTAAGTTAGAAGATGGGCTATATCGGACTATATCTTGATATAGCCCCCATATAGACCGATCCGCCGATTTAGGGTCTTAGGCCAATTAAGGCCACATTTATTATCCGATTTTGCTGAAATTTGGGACAGTGAGTTATGTTAGGCACTTCGACATCTTCCGTCAATATGGCTCAGATCGGTTTAGATTTTGATATAGCTGCCATATAGACCGATCATCCGATTTAGGGTCTTAGGCCCATAAAAGCTACATTTATTATCCGATTTTGCTGAAATCTGGGACAGTGAGTTGTGTTAGGCCCTTCGACAACCTCCGTCAATTTGGCCAAGATCGGTTTAGATTTGGATATAGCTGCAATATAGACCGATCCTCCGATTTAGGGTCATAAGTCCATAAAAGCTACATTTATTACCCGATTTTGCTGAAATTTGGGACAGTGAGTTGTCTTAGGCTCTTCGACGTCCTCCGTCAATACGGCTCAGATCGGTTCAGATTTGGATATAGCTGCCATATAGACCGATCTCTTGGTTTTAGGTTTTGGGGCCATAAAAAGCGCATTTAATGTCCGATGTTGCCGAAATGGGAATTGGGACAAAGAGTTAAGTTAAGCCCCTCCACATATTTCTGCAAGTTGGTCTAGATCGATCAAGAATTGCATATAGCTGCCATATAAACCGATCTCTCGATTTAAAGTCTTGGCCCCATAAAAGGCGCATTTTTAATCTGATTGCACTGAAATTTGACACACTGACTTATGTTATGCTTTTCGACATCCGTGTGGTATATATTTAGTTCAGATCGGTTTATTTTTAGATATAACTACTAAAAAGACCAATATTTTGTTACATACAATTGAACTATAACTTTTACTTATTAGCATCTGGTTCAAATCGGAACATAGCTGCTATGGGGCATAAGGTATGAATTTTGCACCGGATTTTGAGGAAAGGTGGTTCACATATATATCCAAGGTGGTGGGTATCCAAAGTTCGGCCCGGCCGAACTTAACGCCTTTTTACTTGTTTAACCTTGCCTACCCTGCGGGATTCTTCCTGGCGCTTTGGAAGATTGCGCACGTTCAGCCAATACCCAAGAAGGGTGAGGCAAACAACCCTGCGAATTATCGGCCAATTACGATATGCTCTGCTCTCTTCAAGGTCATGGAGAGCATGGTTAATCACCATCTTGTGAGGTATTTAGAGATTCCGCAGAAATCGTTCTAAGGGCGACCTCATGGCACTTTTGTCCGAACGTTGGAGTCGCTCAAGCCACCAGTTTGGTGAGAGTAAGGTTGTGGCTCTGGATATCTTCAAGGCATTTGATAGGGTCTGGCACGGTGCACTACTATCAAAGCTTGTCACGACACCAAATGCGTAAATCGAAAGAGGCCGATTTATTTCGAGCTTTCTCAGAGATCGCACTATTCGAGTCGTTATAGCTCAAGCCACCAGTTTGGTGAGAGTAAGGTTGTGGCCCTGGATATCTTCAAGGTGTTTGATAGGGTCTGGCACGGTGCACTAATATCAAAGCTTGTCGCATTTGGTGTCGTAAATCGAACGAGGCCGATTTATTTCGAGCTTTCTCAGAGATCGCACTATTCGAGTCGTTATAGATGGGTTCTCATCCAATGAGCATAAATTGACCGCAGGTGTACCCCAGGGCTCTGTTCTTTCTCCTTCTCTTTTTCTCATTCTCATCAACGATCTGTTGGGTCAGACATCGAATCCAATTTCATCATTTGCGGATGACAGTAATCTCTGTCATTCATACTCATTCGACCATAGGCCGAGTTTTCGAGATATTGAGGACAAGAGACGGATTATGGATGATACACTCTGCCAGGAGTTGCTGGCCATTTCTGAGTGGGTTCAAATGAATTGAGTGCACAAACGATTCGCTGACCCATTCCGATTATCTTTGTCTTTCAACGGTGTAGATGTTGAGCAATCAGAAGCTCTTGATGTTCTGGGCATGAAAATACCAAGCGATGTCCGTTCGGCTAAACATGTGTATGAAGTGTCGAAAGAAGCATTCAAGTGTTTAGGCTTCCTTAAACGATGTAAGAATTACTTCACTCCGTCTGATCTTCTTAACATCTATACCACTTTCATAAGGCCAAAAATGGAGTACAACTCACATGTATGGGCTGGAGCTTCAAAATCATCCCTGGAGCTATTGGACCGTGTACAGAGGAGAGCGATGGCATTGATTTGGGACAGTGGGGTATCCAACTCTATTGCCTCCCTTAATCATCGTTGCAATGTGGGTTGTTTGGCGATGTTCTATCGGTACTTTCATGGTGTGTGTTCATCTGATATTCGTCTTCTTATTCCTGATGTAAGGATGTATGTCAGGGATACTAGACATTCCACGAACTCACACCCGTTTGTAGTTGATTGGCTAGCGGATCGCACAATGCATTATAGAGAGAATTCTTAGTTCGCCCGAATCGAACAATTGAATCTGTCCATTTTTTTATTTATTTTTTTTTTTGCAAGAATTTCGGATAGTAGTTGGGGACAGTAGGAATTTCAACAAAACGGCAAATGTTCACAGTTGAAAGGAATATTTTGAACCAACATTGATCTGGCATTTTTCATATATAACTCAGAGCCTTTACTTGGTAACTAATATCTATACTCACCAACTAAATTATATGTATCTTTAATATAAATTGTCATATTTCTTCCTTTTTCCATAAGAGGACCTACATCTCTATTGCTTGTGGTTTATTCCCAAACATTGATGATGCTTCATTAACGCATCAAATCGTTCACTTATCTATTCACATTTATTTATGTAAATAAACTCAAGTCTGTATTTATTTTAAGGTAATTTTATAGCCATTAAAGTTTATCTCTTCATCAACTGAAAGCAATCCAAGATTGCCCCTGGCCGCTAGCCACATCAAAAAACTCTCAACAAAGTTTATTGTGTTACAATTTTGTTTTGTTTGCTGTTGTTTTCGGTTTTTACGAAAATGCCAAAGTTTGGTACATGGCTGGGAGTGATGAACAAATTTGTTGTTATCATCGCTGTCCCATTGAAGATGAATTGAATGGGATGGATGATGGGTTTTCTTATCAAAAGTTTTTTACGACTACGCAAATAATATCAATATATAGGCGGGTAGACAGGCTGACGGACACTATACAATGCAGAGATTTAAATGAATAAAGACGTTAAATGATATCAAGTTGATTGTGGTCATTAGGATTGTCATATGCATATATTTGATGTTATAATTATAAATGACAAAGAGACACAGTGGGAGAGAAAAATATAAAAAGAGATAAAAACTATAAAAAAAATATAAAAACAAGTAAAAGCGTGCTAAGTTCGGCCGGGCCGAATCTTATATACCCTCCACCATGGATCGCATTTGTCGAGTTCTTTTCCCGGCATCTCTTCTTAGGCAAAGAAGGATATAAGAAAAGATATCAAGATATGGTCTATTAAAACGATATCAAGATATGGTCCAGTTCGGACCACAATTAAATTATATGTTGGAGACCTGTGTAAAATTTCAGCCAATTCGTATAAGAATTGCGCCCATTGGGGCTCACGAAGTAAAATAGAGAGAACGATTTATATGGGATCTGTATCGGGCTATAGACCGATTCAGACCATAATAAACACGTTTGTTGATGGTCATGAGAGGATCCATCGTACAAAATTTCAGGCATTTCGGATAATAATTGCGACCTCTAGGGGTAAAGAAGTCAAGATCCCAGATCGGTTTATATGGCAGGTATTTCAGGTTATGAACCGATTTGAACCTTATTTGACACAGTTGTTGAAAGTAAAAATAAAATACGTCATGCAAAATTTCAGCCAAATTGGATAGGAATTGCGCACTCTAGAGGCTCAAGAAGTCAAATCCCCAGATCTGTTTATATGACAGCTATATCAGGTTATGAACCGATTTGAAATATACTTGGCACAGTTGTTAGATATCATAGCAAAACACGTCATGCAAAATTTCATTCCAATCGGATAAGAATTGCGCACTCTAGAGGCTCAAGAAGTCAAGACCCAAGATCGGTTTATATGGCAGCTATATCAGGTTATGGACCGATTTAAACCATACTTGGCACAGTTGTTGGGTATCATAACAAAACACGTCGTGCAAAATTTCATTTCAATCGGATAAGAATTGCGCACTCTAGAGGCTCAAGAAGTCAAGACCCAAGATCGGTTTATATGGCAGCTATATCAGGTTATGGACCGATTTGAACTATACTTGGCACAGTTGTTGGATATCATAGCAAAACACGTCATGCAAAATTTCATTCAAATCGGATAAGAATTGCGCACTCTAGAGGCTCAAGATGTCAAGACCCAAGATCGGTTTATATGGCAGCTATATCAAAACATGGACCGATATGGCCCATTTACAATACCAACCGACCTACACTAATAAGAAGTATTTGTGCAAAATTTCAAGCGGCTAGCTTTACTCCTTCGGAAGTTAGCGTGCTTTCGACAGACAGACGGACGGACGGACGGACGGACAGACGGACGGACATGGCTAGATCGACATAAAATGTCACGACGATCAAGAATATATATACTTTATGGGGTCTCAGACGAATATTTCGAGAATGACGAAATTAGTATACCCCCCATCTTATGGTGGAGGGTATAACAAAAAAAAAATTGAAACAAAATAAGCTCACCAAATTCAGAAACTAACATTATATTAACAATTCGTCGCGCCGAACTTTTGACATCCACCACCTCGAGTAGAATGCAAATTTGCAAATTTTGCCAATGAACATTCCACTAACGAACAAACTTTTCACATATCAATGAGTGCAGTCCGATTCAAGTTTAAGCTCAATGATAAGGGGCCTTCTTTTTATGGCCGAGTCCGAACGGCGTGCCGCAGTGCGACACCTCATTGGAAAAAGGTTTTACATGGCATAGTACCTCACAAATGTTGCCAGTATAAGGAGGGGAAAACCACCGCAGAAATTATCGTTCTTATGACCTCGCCAGGATTCGAACCTAGGCGTTCAGCGTCATAGGTGGACATGCAAACCTCAGCGCTACGGTGGCCTCCTACTTCGAGTAATTCGTCGAAATCTGGTGAAATATGCATCAGGACCAAAATCGCCACAATTGACTGTATCAAATTTCAGCAAAATCTCGGAGTTATGGGAGAAAGACGTTCAACCGGGAGATCAGTCTATATGATGGATATACCCAAAAATAGTCACATGTATATCATACTCAGCACGGATAACAAAGAGCAAAACACAGCTCACTGTGTAAAATTTCAGCGAAATCGGGTAATAAATGCAATAATACCTGAAACCTGGGGATTAGTCTATATGAGGGCTATACGAGGGTTGCCTTTTATATTTCGGGATTAGAGAACCCAAAAACAAATATTAACCATTGAAAAAAACTTTATTGTTTTTCGAACCTGGGCACATGGAGCAACAGCGACAGCCATTGCCGTTGTCTTAGCATTCGAAGCCATCAATACAACTTCCAACAGATGAACAAAATCAAGTGTAGTACGGAAGAAGTGTAATTTGTCACAGAAAGAATGTCTGTCATTACACAAAAATACATGCATTGGGTTAAAGTACAGCTAATAAGCAGAGTTGTCGAGCTTGGTTAATGTGGTAATTGTATCATAGATGCGTTTTCAAGATCGGTTTATATGGCAGCTATATCAGGTTATGAACCGATTTAAACCATAGGTTAGGTTAGGTTTAAGTGGCAGTCTGCTATCAGACTCACTTTGACGTTTTCGTCCATTGTGATACCACAGGAACAGAAGAAGGAAAATGCCTTCTAGCTACTACCGTTGAACCATTCAGATCGCATTAACAAGCCCAATAACTTGCGAATGTTCACTTCCGCTAAATCAGACAGGTTCTGAAAGAAATGAGAACCTAAAGTGGAACTCCTTTGACTGCTAGTGCGGTACACACACACAGAAGGTGTTCTATAGTCTCTTTTTCTTCGATGCCCCATAGCTTCTGCAAAAGTCGCTGCTGGCAATCTTCAGCATGTTTTCCGATTAGACAGTGACCTGTCGTGACGGACAAAATGATTGAGACGTGTGTTCTAGCCAATGATAGCAAAGCAGTAGACCTCTTCAAGTCTAGATTAGGCCATATAGTTTTGGAATGCTCACAGCCCCCTTCTTTGTGATCATCTATCATTAGTTGTCCTTCGGGCCTGATCCTGAAAACTTAGCTTACATGTCGCTAGAGGCATACCCACCGATTCCAATATCCCTAGAATATGTAGGGTAGTTTCTAGTCTTGCAAGCTCATCCGCTTTAAACCATACTCAGCACAGTTGTAGGCAGTGATACCAAATCAGCACACGCAAAATTTCAGTCAATTCGGATGAGTATTGCGCCCTGTAGTGGCTCAAGACCCAAGATCGGTTTATATAGCAGCTATATGAAAACATGGACCGATTTGGCCCATTTACAATCCCAACCGATCTACACTAATAAAAAGTATTTGTGCAAAATTTCAAGCGGCTAGCTATACTCCTTCGAAAGTTAGCATGCTTTCGACAGACAGATGGACGGACGGACAGACGGACGGTCATGGCTATATCGACTTAAAATGTCATGACGATCAAGAATATATATACTTTGTGGGGTCTCATATTTTGAGGTGTTACAAACGGAATGACGAAATTAGTATACCCCCATCCTATTGTGGAGGTTATAAAACTATAGGTTGCCCAAAAAGTAATTGCGGATTTTTCATATAGTCGGCGTTGACAAATTTTTTCACAGCTTGTGACTCTGTAATTGCATTCTTTCTTCTGTCAGTTATCAGCTGTTACTTTTAGCTAGCTTTAGAAAAAAAGTGTAAAAAAAGTATATTTGATTAAAGTTCATTCTAAGTTTTATTAAAAATGCATTTACTTTCTTTTAAAAAATCCACAATTACTTTTTGGGCAACCCAATATTTTAATATTTTATGACCATTTGGCACAGAATATTTGTGGTAAACCCTGTCTGGTAAACTGGTAATACCAGTTTTAGCTTTCTAAGTTTGTCACTCCAAAGACAAAATCCTGCAAATCTTCCCATGGTGTCAAGGCGGCACATAACAAAGTGAAATGTTAAATATTTCCTCCATATCAAAGAGGCGAGAAGCATACAAAAAAAAAAAAAAACAAACTAAAAGGAGACTCACTTTGGGGACAGTTGGTAACGGAGAGTTATGCTAACGAAGCCATAATGTTTTGAGTTTTTAAAAAATCATAAAATCCATAAAAATTATAAAAATGCATAAATATTTAAAATTCAAAGAACATTAACCGATGCAGGCCTGCCATTCAGCCGGCCGTCCATCTGATCATTTAATCCATTTTTCTGGTTAGCCTCAAAGGCCATGTGAAAGTGGGCGCACAAGTCCAAGTTCCTTTAAAATCTCCATTTAACTAAACGACAACGACAACAACATTGAGCCAATCGTTGGGTCGCTCCATGGTTAATTTGGTTAAGAAAGAAATGAGGCTTAACTTAACTTGGCTAATAGCTTTTGGTGCTGATAAAAGGGGAGCGGTAAGCATATGCGAGCGAGTTTGAGGCCTTTGTGGAACTCTTTTTCTTCGTTTTGTTGGTTTTGTTGATTTTGGTGGTGGCTTGTTTGGCCAGCAGCCGACAGCATTATAGCCAAGTAGCACACAAATATTTATATGTAAGCAATTATTGAGATCTGAATATGAATGTTATCGAAATGTATCGACACTTTGTAGCCAGCCGGGTTTTTTTGGTTTTTTATTTCTTTATTCTTTTTGAAATGTGTTGACGCTTTGACTTGAATGGAAATTATGCTAAAAACCCCCAAAGAAAAGGCTCGTAAATTAGAAGATATTCATAGCAGGCCTCTTTTCATCGCAAGCCATTCATATGATATGCGGTGTTTTAGTTTAGTCTAATCACAATGTGTGTTGATGGCTTATTTAGGCAGGGCCCAAACCCATCATCATCATCTGCATCAGTTTTTCCCCATATTATTATAATTTTTTCAGTTCAGTTCGAGTTTTTGTAAGTCGCCAACAATGGCCACTGAAAGATGGGTAAATAAATCCCAAATAAATGACTTCTCTCTATGGCATTTAAATGGAATGCTTGCCTGCATTGAATCTCGGCTAGAGACAAAACTATTCTCCCCCCACTCCTTTACTTGTCTTTCTTTAATATAACCTTTGGCTGACAATAGAATCTGGGATATATATTCCAAATGCTGATGAACTGATAAGGCTACTTAAGCTCGATGTTGTCACCAACATTTTGTTTTGTTTGCTTGTTTACACCATTGCCTATAAATTTGCTGCAACTGAATGAATGACTGTCGGCATGGTCATTTCTGGTCAATGTGTCTCAGCACAAAGCATTCCCTTTGAAATCTTTACAACCAAGAAGCTACAAATTTGTGTTCAAGTCACGATAAATATGACGCATGTGCATAGGTTTTATGTTTTTATTCAGATCTGACCTGAAAAAAACATACAAAACCCATTATTCGAATCAACACCATAGCAAAGGGGTAGGGGGCTCCAAGTGTATTTAATGCAAGCATCTTCCATTATGGTCTAATCATGGGTAAATATATGCGTACACCAAAGTAACCTCTCCATGCACTTTTGGCAATGTGATTCCAAACATTTGAAAGTGTGATTCATTCGATTGGCGGACCAATGTCGGACCGAAATCGGAAAATTTTGTTAACTGGACAATGAGGGAATATAGTGGAGGTGGAGATGCTACAAAGAAATTTATTGTTTTTTTTTTTAATCTTATGAAGCTGGTGCCCAGTGCCATGTCTCTATCTCGATCGTCCCACATTTTCTTTTGAGGTTTATTTTGTTTGAAGGGCCGGTCGATTGAACAGAAAGGATTTTTATGCACGTAGGACCCAGTGCTATTTGTTGTCACATAAACGATTCACAGACCCTTTATGATCGTCATAATCTATCGACGGTCCGTTGGGCAAAACCAGGGCTAAGGGGTCTGTCCCTCGTGTCAGAGCTAAGTCGGAGTCAGGGTATTAAGCTGGAATCGGAGAGCGGTTCGACTCCGACTCTGGCTCAATGGTCCGCTTCTGATTTCGACACCGGTCTCAAAATGTCGACTCCAGTCGACTCCGCAGCCCTGGCCAAAATATATATTCGAAGTTTCGAAAGAAGCATTTAAATGTTTGGGCTTTCTTAAGCGTTGCAAGAAATACTTCACCTCGTGAGATCTTTTCAATATATAAACAACCTACATCAGGCTAAGATGGAATATATCTCCCATGTATGTGTGGGGACTCCTTGGAGCTACTTGACCTGATTCAGAGGAGACCGATGGTGTTGATCGACGCTGGTTGGGTATCCAACTCTTTTATTTCCTTTTATTTCGTCATTCTGTTTGTAACCTCTCGAAATATTCGTCTGAGACCCCATAAAGTATATAAATTCTTGATCGTCGTGACATTTTATGTCGATCTAGCCATGTCCGTCCGTCTGTCCGTCCGTCTGTCTGTCGAAAGCACGCTAACTTCCGAGGGAGTAAAGCTAGGCGCTTGAAATTTTGCACAAATACTTCTTATTAGTGTAGGTCGGTTGGTATTGTAAATGGGCCATATCGGTCCATGTTTTGATATAGCTGTCATATAAACCGATCTTGGGTCTTGACTTCTTGAGCCTCTAGAGGGCGCAATTCTTATCCGATTTGAATGAATTTTGGCACGACGTGTTTTGTTATGATATCCAACAACTGTGCCAAGTATGGTTCAAATCGGTTCATAACCTGATATAGCTGCCATATAAACCGATCTTGGGTCTTGATTTCTTGAGCCTCTGGAGGGCGCAATTCTTATTCGATTGGAATGAAATTTAGCACGACGTGTTTTGTTATGATATCCAACAACTGTGCCAAGAATGGTTCAAATCGGTTCATAACCTGATATAGCTGCCATATAACCGATCTTGGGTTTTGACTTCTTGAGCCTCTAGAGGGCGCAATTCTTATCCGATTTGAATGAATTTTGGCCCGACGTATTTGTTTATGATATCCAACATCTGCGCCAAGAATGGTTCAAATCGGTTCATAACCTGATATAGCTGCCATATAAATCGATCTTGGGTCTTGACTTCTTGAGCCTCTAGAGGGCGCAATTCTTATCCGATTTGAATGAATTTTGGCACGACGTGTTTTGTTATAATATCCAACAACTGTGCCAAGTATGGTTCAAATCGGTTCATAACCTGATATAGCTGCCATATAAACCGATCTTGGGTCTTGATTTCTTGAGCCTCTGGAGGGCGCAATTCTTATTCGATTGGAATGAAATTTAGCACGACGTGTTTTGTTATGATATCCAACAACTGTGCCAAGTATGGTTCAAATCGGTCCATAACCTTATATAGCTGTCATATAAAGCGATCTTGGGTCTTGACTTCTTGAGCCTCTAGAGTGCGCAATTCTTATCCGATTGAAATGAAATTTCGCACGACGTGCTTTGTCATGATATCCAACATATGTGCCAAGAATGGTTCAAATCGGTTCATAACCTGATATAGCTGCCATATAACCGATCTTGGGTCTTGACTTCTTGAGCCTCTAGAGTGCGCAATTCTTATCCGATTTGAATGAATTTTGGCCCGACGTGTTTTGTTATGATATCCAACATCTGCGCCAAGAATGGTTCAAATCGGTTCATAACCTGATATAGCTGCCATATAACCGATCTTGGGTCTTGACTTCTTGAGCCTCTAGAGTGCGCAATTCTTATCCGATTTGAATGAATTTTGGCCCGACGTGTTTTGTTATGATATCCAACAACTGTGCCAAGTATGGTTTAAATCAGTTCATAACCTGATTTAGCTGTCATATAAAGCGATCTGGGATCTTGACCTATAGAGGTCGCAATTATTATACGATTTGCCTGAAATATTGTACGACGGATTCTCTCATGACCGTCAACATACGTGTTTATTATGGTCTGAATCGGTCTATAGCCCGATACAGCTCCCATATAAATCGTTCTCTCTATTTTACTTCTTGAGCCCCCAAAGGGCGCAATTCTTATTCGAATTGACTGACATTTTACACAGGTCTCCAACATATAATTTAATTGTGGTCCAAACCGGACCATATCTAGATATCGCTCTAATAGCAGAACAACTCTTTTCTTATATGCTTTTTTGCCTAAGAAGAGATGCCGTGAAAAGAACTCGACAAATGCGATCCATGGTGGAGGGTATATAAGATTCGGCCCGGCCGTACTTAGCACGCTTTTACTTGTTTTATTTCATTTCATTTCATACGCTAAGTATGGTTGAAATCGGTTTATAACCTGATGTAGCTGCCTTATAAACCGATCTTGGACCTTAATTTCTTGAGCTTCTAGAGGTTGCGATGCTTATCCGGTTTCGCTAAAATTTTGCACATTACGTTGAGGAATGACTTCCAACAACTGTTCCCTTTGGCAGCAATATGACCATATTGGTTGCAATTGCAACATGTTGGTCCTTTGTTATATTTGCCAATCTTCTTTTCGGGTCCTTCATTCTTAACATCCTGCAATATCTTTAATTGCATGGCATGTCCTGTAATCTTAATACCCGAACTTTGAATTCCCATAATCATTGGATTATACTCGTCAGGTAAACCAGCCAGAGGCATTGATCCAATTCATTCTTCATCCATATGAAGTCCAACAGCTCGCAATTTATAGACGGAGTTGATTATCTCTTTCACATATTCTTCAATGTTGAGCACAATTTTGGAATTAATCCAATTCTTTTTACCGAACCGTTGTCTTTATAAGTTGTGGTTTATACTGTCTAAATTTCTTTCGGATATGGTGATTAACAGATTTATCAACCAATAACATTAATTTATTTCCAGAGACCCAAGATTTCCACAAACCTTTGATTTGGAAATATGCCTCAATTGCTAACTTCCACTCTTCAAAGTTTTCACATCCACGAAGTTTTTCCAGCTGTATATTCGTTGCCATCTTGTTACTTTTGACCTCGTTATAAATATCCTACCTAATTTCCCATGAAAATTCCATTATGGCAACTCCATTTGGTAGAGAAGATTTAGCTTAGAAGAATACCTCACAAATGTAGCCAGCATTAGTAAGGAGATAATCGCCGCTGAAATTTTCTTTTGATGTTCATGTCGGGGTTTGAACCCATGCGTTCGGCGTCATAGGCGAACATGCTAACCTCTACGCCATGGTGGCCTCCCTCAAAAATATCGACAATTAAAAAAGAAAATCCCACTTTAACATAATTTCCCATTAACGGGAATTTTGGGAATTTTTAATTAACTATCGTTTTTCTTAAATATCAACGTAAATCCTATTTGAGGGTGTTTTGGAGATTTCTTTCCTCGTTTTGGCAATATGACTTACACTTGTTTTGTAAATTTCAATTTGTACAAAATACTTATTTACCATCGTTTTTCCCATTTAAGGGAACTTTGGGGATTTTTGAAAAAAATTTGGGAATTCGATTTTTGCTTTTGTTGTATAACAGTTTTCCCCTTTAAGCTTATATCGAATTAGCGATGCAGTAACCCTAACGAATATCCAAAATTGAAAAAGTCCCAAATTACAAACATAATTCTCCATTTAAGAATATATTGGGGATTTTTGGCAACATTTTTGGGAATCATGTTTTGAGGCCAACGTAGCGCAGAGGTTAGCATGTCCGCCTATGACGCTGAACGCCTCAGTTCGAATCCTGGCGAGACCATCAGAAAAAATTTTCAGCGTTGGTTTTCCCCCTCCTTATGCTGGCGATATTTGTGAGGTACTATGCCATGTAAAACTTCTCTACAAAGAGGTGTCGCACTGCGGCTCGCCGTTCGGACTCGGCTATAAAAAAGGAGGCCCTTGTCATTGAGCTTAAACTTAAATCGGACTGCACTCATTGATATGTTAAGAGTTTGCCCCTGTTCCTTAGTGGAATGTTCATGGTCGAAATTTGCAATTTGTATATTTTAAACCAAAACTCCCCCTCTTCACTAATGCTGGCGAGACTTTTGTCCGTATGAAACTTTTTTTTTGTACTGTGTGTTGTTTTTACTGACCTTTTCATTTCTTATCCGTATCTTTTATCTCAATATCGTATTTTTGTTATCTTTTATCTCTACATAAATCAAGCATCCTTAATAGGATGTTGACTGGATTAATGTTGCCTTCTTATACCCTAGGAAGCTTAAGGCCAGGGTCTTCTCTCTTTAAATTATAAACAAATTTTATTACCTCAAAAATTCTTGCACCTAATTTGGGGATCAATAAGCTAAAAATGCTTAGCTAAGCAATTCAGTGCCACTACCCAAATATCTTTTTTTTCAAATCTGGCAACCTTTACCTTCTCTTCCCCCCCACTCTATCTTACGGGTATATTGTATGAAAGACCCATGGCTTTGATTGCCCCAAATGAAGATGTTATATTAGGTGTTGTTGTCATTTTGATTTCGATCACATTCACATTTCAATGCAGCATTTTTCTTTTCATCCAAATATTATGCTGTCGTCGCGGCTGTTATTGTCAAAATCATCTCCCCTCATTGACCATTGTCATTCGTCTCGTGAGTCAGTTGGATGAGGCTGATGGTGATGCACCGCAGCAGCCAAAGATATACATGATCACGCTTATGAGAATGTTGTTGATGATGATGGTGATGGTCAAAATGATTATATTAACTACAATAATTATAAGGGAGTAGGGGGAGGGGGGGAAAATGAGACAAGGGTCACAACTATTGTACACAAACTGAGGTTCACACTGTGTTAGACCAAGATTTAGAGCGAGCGAGCGAGTGAAGGACAGACGGTTATGCATTAAATTCTTACATCTTAATTTGGGTGTCTGGGGTTTTAAGGTGACCCAACCATGTTTGGGGGAACACAATGTTTTCCACTCTTTTTTTCATTTCTCCTGGTGTCTTTGGTTAATCTTCAGGTGTGTAATCATTTGTGCTTTTCTTGTGTTGTCAACATATCAGCCTGACCGAAGGACAGACAGACCGACAGACAGACATTAAGGCCAATGTACAGAATGAAGTCATTCGAGCATTATGCATTGTGTTGTTTGTTACTTAAAGTGTACCCAAAGAAAATTATGCTAAAGCCAAAGCGACAATGGGCCGCAACGTAAAGCGAGCGGTACGTTTGATGCAACATCAACAATATTATTTTGTGTTATTAAGATGAGACTACTACTAGTAGAATGAATATGAATGCAACAGTAACAGCAACAGCAACAGCAATGTGGACAAGGTCCATCCACCATGCCTTCCACCACCATGGACTGGCTGACAAGACTGGGTGTTTACAATGGCCACAAATACAGGTCCAGATCCAGATAAATGATGCACAGTTCAAAATAGCCGCAACAACATCAGAATCAGCTTCAGTCCAAATAAAGACATCATCAAGCAGCAATCAGAGCCAAAAGACAGCCATACAAACAGTTGGACGGACGGTCGGTGTTTGTTGGCTGTAAGTAAGCGACAGGCATGCTGCCTCCGCTGCAGTTTTTAATAATTATGGATTTTAATCTTTCGTTTATACCGCTTCTTGGTCTTATTCAGCGGTGACAGCGACAGCGGCGGCGGCGAGAATGAAAATGAAATCATTTAATATTCAATACAAACATTTCAGTATCATTCATTCACACACACACACACACACACACACACACACATACATGCAAAGGCTTTAACTTTGGGTAGTGATGCTGCATTTATTTGAAACCTTTGATAAGTCGGTTATAAGATTTAGACAACGGTGCGGTTTTTGTAGGAAATATACTTACACCATCATTATCTTGTCCTACAGGACCTCGAAATATAGGCCCTGTGGGTCAGGGGAATAAATTTCCTACTACGAATTTCTAATTGGAGCTTAGGTTTTTGGTAAGTATAAACAAGTGAAATGGTGCTATATTCGACCGGGCCGAATGCATCACCATGGATCGCATTTGTCAACTTCTTTGCCTGGTATCTCTTTATAGGCAAACAAAGGATGAGAATTGTTGTTCTATTGAAGCTATATCAGGATGTTGGAGGTCGAAAATCGAATAACAATTAAGCCCTCTAGAGCCTGGAGGAGTAAAATCGGGAGATTGGTTTATATGGGAACTATATCAGGTTATGGACCGATTCAGACCATGTTTGTCACGTATGTTAGAGGTAATAGAAATAGACATTGTGCAAAATTTCAGTCAAATCGGATATAAATTACGCCCTCTAAAGGGTCAAGAATTGTAATCGGGAGATCGGTTTATATAAGAGCAATATCAGGTTATGCACCGATGCAGACCGTGTTTGGCACGCATGTTAGAGTTGATAGAAACAGTCACTTCAAAAAAATTTCTACCAAATCGAATAAGAATTACGCCTTCTAGAGGCTGAAGAAGTAAAATTACGCCCTCTAGAGGGTCAAGAAGTGTAATTGGGAGATCGGTTTATATGGAAGCTATATCAAGTTTTGGACTGAGTCGGACAATACTTGGAATCTCTGTTGAAATCCATAGAAAACGTCATAGTGCAAATTTCAGTCAAACCGGATAAAAATCAAGCCCTCTAGAGGGTCAAGAAGTCGGTTTATATGGGAGCCATATCAAGTTATGGACAGATACAGACCATGCTTGGCACGCATATTAGAGTTGATAGAAACAATCACTGTGCAAAATTTGAGCCAAATCGGATTGGAATAACGCTCTGTAGGGACTCAAGAAGTATAATCGGAAAATCGGTTCATATGGGAGCCATATCAGGTTATAGACTGGTTCAGACCATGTTTGGCACGCATATTAGATTTGATAGAGCAAGTCACTGTGCAAAACTTTGGTCAATTCGGATATGAATTACGCCCTCTAGAGGCTGAAAAAGTAAAATTGGGAGATCCGTTTATATGGGAGCTATATCAGATTATGGACCGATTCAGACCATGCTTGTCACGTTTGTTTGAGGTAATAGAAATAGACAACGTGCAAAATTTTTAGCCAAATCGGATTTTAATTACGCCCTCTAAAGGCTGAAGAAGTAAAATTGGGAGATCGGTTTATATAGGAGCAATATCTGGTTATGGACCGATACAGACCGTGTATGGCACGCATGTTAGAGGTGATAGAAACAGTCACTGTGCAAAATTTCTGCCAAATCAAATAAGAATAAATGAATATACCCCCTATCCTACGGTGGTGGGTATAATACGCCTTCTAGAGGCTGAAGAAGTAAAATTACGCCCTCTAGAGGGTCAAGAAGTGTAATTGGGATATCGGTTTATATGGAAGCTATATCAAGTTTTGGACTGAGTCGGACAATACTTGGAACCTCTGTTGAGTTCCATAGAAAACGTCATAGTGCAAATTTCAGGTAAATCGGATAAAAATTAAGCCCTCGAGAGGGTCAAGAAGTATAGTGAAGAGATCGATTTATATAGGAGCTATATCAAGTTATGGACAGATACAGACCATGCTTGGCACGCATATTGGAGTTGATAGAAACAATCACTGTGCAAAATTTGAGCCAAATCGGATTGGAATAACGTCCTGTAGGGACTCAAGAAGTATAATCGGAAAATCGGTTAATATAGGAGCCATATCAGGTTATAGACTGGTTCAGACAATGTTTGGCACGCATGTTAGATTTGATAGAGCCAGTCACTGTGCAAAACTTCGGTCAAATCGGATATGAATTACGCCCTCTAGAGGCTAAAAAAGTAAAATTGGGAGATCGGGTTATATGGGAGCTATATCAGGTTTTGGACTGATTCGGACTGTACTTGGAACATCTGTTGAATGTCGTAGAAAACGTCATAGTGGAAAATTTCAGCCAAATCGGATAAAAATTACACCTTGTAGGGACTCAAGAAATAAAATCGGCAGATCGGTTCATATGAGAGCTATATCAAGTTATAGAACGATTCGGACCATATTTGACTCGTATGTTTAAGGTCATAGAGCCAGTCACTGTGCAAAATTCCGTTCAAATCCCATGTGAATTACGCCCTCTAGAGGCTGAAGAAGTTGAATCGGGAGATCGGTTTATACGGAAGCTATATCAGGTTTTGGACTGAGTAGGACTGTACTTTGAACATCTGTTGAATGTCATAGAAAACGTCCTAGTGCAAAATTTCACCCAAATCGGATAAGAATTACACCCTAGAGAGACTCATGAAGTAAAACCGGTAGATCGGTGCATATGGGGGCTATATCAAGTTATAGACCGATTCAAACCATATTTGACAGATATGTTTTAGGTCAAAGAACCAGTCACTGTGCAAAATTTCGGCCAAATCGGATATTAATTACGCCCTCTGGAGGCTGAAGAAGTAAAATAGGGAGATGGGTTTATGGAGCTATATCTGATTATGCACCGATTCAGACCATATTTGGAATGTTATAGGTCGTAGAAACAATCAATTTGCAAAGTAGTTATGCCCTCTAGAGGTCGTGCTTTCCACAGATAGACGTATAGATGGAATTTTGGGATGGTAAATGGACCATATCGGTCCATGTTTTGATATAGCTACCATATAAACCGATCTCGCACTTCACTTCTAGAGGGCGAAATTCTTATTCAATTTGGCTGACATTTTGCAAGAAGTGTTTTGTTCTGGCTTCCAATAACTGTGGCAAGAATAGTCCAAACCTGTTCATAACATGATAGAGCTGCTCCGAGATTGAGCTTGACTTCTGAGCCACTAGAGGGAGCAATTCTTATCCAATTTGGCTGAAATTTCGCATGAGAACAAAACATTTGACTATGCCACGAATTGTTGAAATCGATCGCTGTTTTGTAATAGCTGCCGTCTGATCTCGGAAATTGATTTCTTCAGCCTCCGAAGGGCGCAATTCGGTTCTGATTTGGCTAAATTTTGCAGTGAGGTACTTTATTCTGACTTTTAATAACTGTGTCTAGAATAGTCCCAATAGGTCCATGTTTTGATACAGCTGCCCTATGGACCGATCTTTGATCTGGACTTCTGCCAGAAGCTGAAGCTGGCTAGCTGCCATATAAGCCGTTTTCTCAGATCCTGATTTCTTGAGCTTCCAGAGGGCGCAATTCTAATTCGATTTTGCTAAAACTTACCATGAGGTGTTCTGTTCCGATTACCAATAATTGTGTTGAGAATGTTTAAAATTGTTGCTTAACCTGATATAGCTGCCATATAAATTGATCTCGGATCTAGACATTAAGGTCCTCTAGAGGGCGCAATTCTTATCTGATTTGGCTGAAAATTCGCATGAGGTGTTTTATTCTAACTTCCAATAACTGTGCCAAAAATGGTTCATAATCTGTTGTAGCTGCCATATAAACTGATCTCTGATCTCGACATTGATCCTCTAGAGGGTGCAATTCTTATGTGATTTGGCTTAAACTTCGCATGAGGTGTTTTATTCTGACTTTAATAAACTGTGTCAAGAATGGTTAAAATCGGTTCATACTCTTATGTAGCTGCCATACAAACTGATCTCTGATCATGACATTTTGATCCTCTAGAGGGCGCAATTCTTATGTGATTTGGCTGAAACTTCGAAGGAGGTGTTATATTCAGACTTTCAATAACTCTGTCAAGAATGGTTTAAATCGGTCTATGGTTTGAAATAGCTGTCATACAAACCGATCTCGGAACTTGACTTCTTCAGCCTCTAATTCTTTACCGATTTGGCTGAAATTTCGCATGATGTCTTTCGTTCTGACTTTCAATTACTGTTTCAAGTATGGTCCAAATCGGTCGATGTTTTAATGTAGCTGCCATTTAAACCGATCTTCATATTTGACTTCTTGAGCCTCTAGAAGGCGCAATTACCACCCGATTTGGCTAAAATTTTGCACGTAAATTTTGTTATGGGTTGCAACAGCAGTGCCAAGTATAGTGTCTGTAAACTGATATAGTTCCCTTATAAACCTATAGGCCGATTTGACTTCTTGTCCCTCTAGGGGTCGTAATTATTTGGCTGAGGTTTTAAAGGAGTCATTTTTTCTGTGATTTTTTATAATTTCTAAAAGTCGTGATAAGCACGGTCCATTTGTCATTCAAATAAGAATAAATTTCTGCCTGGCCGATTTTAAAGCGCTTTTACTTGTTTTGCCTGCTAAAAAACCGATTATTCGGTTTCTTGGATTTTTTGGCACCTAACCCCTGCATAAAATGCATTCCATGCTTTCCTTAAGAGCCTTGCTGCAAAGTAACATTTTGAACAGAACCTATTAACGTGGTAAGTAGAGGGATTTGTTTGTTGGTTACAAATGCCACCGCTAAAATGACAATGACATTGTCGTTGTCGTTGACTTCATCAAGAGCAGGCAGCAAAAGCCTCATCACTGAAAGTCATAAGGCAGCAGGCGGATAAGAACACTGCAGCCTGCAGTGATGTCTAAAATCCAAGTCTTTTGGATTGCCTGCTGTAGACGGAGAGTTGTTGTCGGCTTCACTGTGATTGTTGGCCAAGTATTAAAATTTTGTCATTTGACTGTTGCTTTGGCCAATAGACATAAGTGGGGGTATGTTGTTTGGTGTGATCTGCGTTAAGTTATATTTAATCGGTTTCTTGCCATTCGATGCGGTTTGTTTTTTTTTTTCCTTAAAGATGCCCATTTTTTCGGTTTGTTTTTATTATTAATGTTGCCTTAATAAGCTGTAGATTGGCATTATTGTCGTTCATTCTATAAGGTTCTTTTTTTTCAATAAATTTTTGTTTTTTTTTATGGCATCACTGCCTTTTTTGTTGTTTTTTGAGCTTATGTTGATATTCAATGGAAAAATATTATTGTCATATTTTTTTTTGAATTGTTGATGTTGTCCGATTTTGCTCAAATTAAATAACTCTATTAAAATTTTTATGCAGATTTCTGGCAAACAGGTTTCCTTTTTTTTTAACAAATTTGCTCAACGTTTTATGTTTTTGTGATAAATGTCCGTCCGTCTGTCAGTTCTTTCATTTTCTTTGATTCCCATGTTGCCTATGCTTTGTGATGTGTGAATCTTTTGTTGAAGCTTTGCTTTTTTTGTTTGTTTGGAGCTTCTTTTTTTTTCTTGGGGGTGATTTGTGTAAATCCTATTTTGGGTCTATTGCATATCTTATCTAAGGGATTTTGTAAAAAGTGTCAAAGCTTTGTTTTAGAATTTAGGGAGCGTCTTCAAGGAACTGCGAATTAGTGTCTTTCAAATATGTGTGACATATGGCCCTATGGCCTCATTAACCCTTTCTAGACCCTACACCGTACAATAATATGATTGCCGCTACCAAAAAATTTTTCAATATTTTCCTTATCCAAAGTCAAATTCCTAACCATCAACGATATTTTGATCTTCAGTAAAACTTTTATTCTCTTATACCAAAGGCCATCTGGGGTTGAGAAATTCAAATTATGGTGATAGGACAGCAGGGGAACGCCCCACCCCAAAAACACCCCCAAAACGGCCTTATCGACCGACCGTTACAATATGAGATTTAGACGAAAGATATTTAGGAGTAGAGTACGAATGTAATATAAAAAGAAGGGGTCGGTTATCAGGGTTGCCATCCTCACCTTAAAATCCCACAAACCGGTAGATGTACCGATCGGTTCTAAATGGGACTTTAATGAAAGGTAGTAGAAGTAATAGAGAATGAATATAAAAGTTAGGTACTAAGTGTCGATGATTTCGAAGGTGGGCGGGCCACTAAGACTTGTCCCTTTACTTCGTAGATCTAATTCATTCATTTCATTTCCCATGTACCTTTCATTATACACACCACCATAGGATGGGGATATACTAATCTAGTCATTCTGTTTGTAACACCTAGAAATAATAATCTGCGACCCCATAAATATTCTGGATCGTCTCGACATTCTGATTCGATCTAGCCATGTTCGTCCGTCTCTCGAAATCACGATAGCGATCGAACGCGTAAAGCTAGCCACTTGAAATTTTCCATATCAGTACAGATTTGGATATAGCTCCCATTTAAATCGATCTCCCGATTTGACTTCTTGAGCCCATGCAAGCCAAAATTTTTGTCTGATTTGGCTGAAATTTTGCACATTGTATTCTGTTATGACTTCAGCAACTGTGCCAAGTACGGTTTAAATCTGTGTATAACCTGATATGAACCGATTTCCCGATTTTACTTCTTGAACCCCTGGATGTTGCAATCTTCATTCGATTTGGCTGAAATTTTGCACAAATGCTTTATTTTGATGTAGGTCGTTGGGGATTGCATATGGGCCATATCAGTACAGATTTAGATATAGTTCCCATATAAACCGATCTCCCGATGTGACTTCTTAAGCCCATTGAAGCCACAATTTTTGCCCGATTTGGCTGAAATTTTGCACATTGTGTTCTGTTATGACTTCCAGCAACTGTGCCAAGTACGGTTTAAATCTGTGTATAACCTGTTATGGGTTCCATATAAACCGATCTCCCGATTTTACTTCTTGAGCCCCTGGAAGTCGCAATTTTCATTCGATTTGGCTAAAATTTTGTACAGGGTGTTCTTTTATGACTCCCAACAACTGTGCTAAGTACGGCTTAAATCGGTCAAGAACAAGATATAGATCCCATATAAACCGATATCCCGATTTGACTTCTTGAGTCCTAACAAGCCACGATTTTTATCCGATTTGCATATAGATGAAATTTTGCATACAGTGTTCTGTTATGACTCTAAACAACTGCGACAAATATGGTTCAATTCGGCCTATAACCAGATATAGCTCCCATATTTTAGCAGAATCCATGGTGGTTGGTTCCCAAGTTTTATATGGTTCCGATCGGTGTATTTATTCGCTTTAAGGATGTTTTATCAGAGATGTGCACTTGAGTGATTTTTCACTTAGCTCTCTTTTGCTTGTTTAAGTTTCATATTGTTCCGATCGGTGTATTTATCCGGTTTAAGCAGGTTTTAGAGCTAGGTTGGCAACCCTGACACTTGACACCCTTGATTTGTATTAGAGATGTGCACATGAGTTATTTTTCACTCACGAGAAAAAAATGTTACTCTCGTACGACTCATGAAATAATCACGATTCACGAGATACTCACGACTCACAAGACAATCACGACTCACGATGCACTCACGATGAACTTTATTTCAATCACGGTCACGCACGATCACGTCATTAGATTTGGATAACTCTCGCACAACTAACGAAAAAATCATGATTCGCGAGATACTCACGAAAAACACACGACTCACAAGACAATCACGAGGCACTCACAAAGAACATTAATTCAGTCACGCACAAACGATGAGAAAAAGATGGGCCATTAATCATTTGTCGTGCTGTGTTTTATCTTTTTCGCCTTGTGCATGAAGACCTCGCTGACCTCTCTCCATGCCTTTGGCATGCAGGACAATGCTCGCCTTAAAATTCGTTTCATCCAAGGCACTTCGGCCGATTTAAATGGTTGGAAGGTGCGTATAGCCCACACTAACTTCTCCTCGTCGATGGGGTCTTTTATAGGTGCAACTACTGTGGATATTCCGATTGCTGACCTCTTACTGGCGATGTGGAAATTGCGTCTTCATTAGAAGTTCCACCATCTCCTGGTTGCTCTCCGCGTAAGATATGACTTTTTGTTTTTGTTCTTTCCTCCCTGTCTTCGCTTCGCAGAGAGCTTTGAAGAAAACTTGGAAATGCCTCACTAGTGGCCTTCAATTTCCCTCAGAGGAACTTCTCTTTGCTCTCTTCGTTTCCTTCTTGAACCTGCTCAGAGCCCCAAAATATTCATCCCAGTCCTCTGCTGTGTTCTCCCTTTTCGCCTTCTGAAAGGTCCTCCTACTTTTCCTCCTGAGTACCTTTAACTAGAGTTGTGCATGTGGGTCGTGAGTTGTAGTGTCACGGGCGAATCACATGAGTGTTTCGTGAGGCGAAATTTTTGTGCGTGAGTAAAATTTTTGTCTCGTGAGCGTGCGAGAACGTGAGTCGATAAAAAAAAGTCGTGCATGAGTAACATTTTTTTTACTCGTGAGTGAGAAATCGCTCACGCGCACATTTCAACCATTATCTCCTGTGTCTTCCAGGAACGGTTCCTCCTACAAGAGGCTACTTGTTCTGGGCATGCTTTCCGAAAGGCCTCGTTCACGCACTGTGGACTCCAGTTCCCTTGCGTACGATATAGGCTCCCCTGGAGACGCAAGTCTGTGCATATGTTCCCCGAACCTAACCCAAATAGTCTTCCTCGAGAGAGCTTGCCGTGATGAGAGCACTTCGCGCAACCTAGATGCCTCACTAGAGGCTTCCAATTTCTCTCAGAGCTTACTGTGGGAACATCTCTTTGCTCTCTTCGTTCCCTTCTTGAACCTGCTCAGGGCCCCAAAATATTTACCCCAGCCCTCTGCTGTGTTCTCCCTTTTCGCCTTGTTAAAGGTCCTCCTACTTTTCCTTTTGAGTATCTTTAAATAGAGGTGTGCCCTGGGTCGTGAGTTGTAATGTCATGCGCCAACTACGTGAGTCGTGATTTATGTGCGTAAGTAAAATTTTTGTCTCGTCAAAGTGCGTGAACGTGAGTCGACAAACAAAGTTGTGAGTGAGTAAAATTTTTTTTTTTGTCGTGGGCGTGCATGAGTAAGAAATCGTTCACGCGTACATCACAACCTTTAACTCCTGTGTCTACTAGGAACGAGAAAGTACTTTTTCTGGGCATGCTTTCCGAAAGGCCTCGTTTACGCACTCCGAAATATATGCAGAGGTTTTTGTCTCCAGAGGGGCCTATATCGTCCGCAAGGGATTTGGAGTCCACTTAGTCTTCCTCGGATTTCTATGCGGCTCTCCCCTTCCCATCGCGTGCTCAACTTGTAGTGGTCCGAAAAACAAAGACTTCGATCGTGTCACTGCTATTCACGAGCGTTACATCTATAATCTGTTTCCTGATCCGGTTGTAGTGTGTTGGGGTATTCCCCCTGTTGCAGGTAGCCAAGTTTGAGGACAAAAATTAGCCAAAAAGTGACTCGGCTCTATTTTTCGTATCGGTGCTGTCTCATAGACTATGGTGTATCTTGGCATCCTACTCCATGGACTCGCACCATCGCCCGGACCATGTCTGAATGGGGGGTCGTCTTCTCTATACGGTAGATACATGGAAACTATGTCCAGTAATCATTTGTTCGACCTCTCCAGGGCCACTTCCATTAAATCAGCATTGCTGTAACAAAAAGTTTAAGTTTGATCTAAATCTCTGCAGGATACGATAAAGCTATTAATCTTATATTCTGTCGCAGAAGAGAGGAGCGCATTAACGTCAAAAGGGGCTTAACCCCTTTTAGAGACACAAATATTACGAAATTTTGTCGAAAACAGTGTAGCTTAAAAAATTCCGGGAGGAGCTAAAACTATTCTGGGGGGTGCTTAGCCCATAATCCTACGCTTATGGATGAGTGCAAAATAGCATGATCTAAGAATTGGGATTATGAGTAAAATATCATCATATTGTTGAGATTACGTATCCCAAAAGAAATAGCTGACTTTAGGGAACTTTTTCCTTTGAGTGCTATTTTATGGTCCGCCTGTCTTTGATTCCATATTTATATGCACTCTGGTTTCATTTCAAACTACTTTTCACCCTAGTGTCTACAACAGCCTGCCATGGGTTAAACCAGTTCTCCATCAACCCAAAATAGTGTTAAATGCTATGTCGTTGTTATCATACAAAGGTTTCTCATTTGTGCTGTTTTAGTGTTTTTAATCTGCTTAAATTTCATCAAAACTATGCAAAATTGAGTTTAAATCTTTTGACAAGACTGATTTGTTAACAATAACAACGTCTTCCTTGCCTGCTTCTCCTGTTCCATGCAACACCATGGGAGCATTGTCATGCGTATGTTCATTTAAAAAGTGACAAACAAATTAATTCCCCACATTTTGCTTTGGTACGGTGTGCTCAGGTCACTCTTGTTTTCGTTAATCTCCATAGGATGGGCTACCCAATAAAAAAGAAATAAGAAGTTGGACAAGGATGAAGATGTATGGTGGGCTCCCCCTCCCCAACAAAAATTCGATCAATTTTTGCTGTCGAACGAATTGGTTGGAACACCCGCTGTTTTTGGTATGGCTTCTTAAATCGCCGATTGTTGAATGTTTGGGAAAATAAACTTAACAACGTTTTCCATCTTATGGGATTTTGGTGAGATTTGGGTTTTGTATCCGAAACAAAAAAAAAAGAGGCTATCGATCTATGACAGTTGAAATCACAATGACCCTTAATACTGCCATAGTTGGTTGGTTGGTGAGCAGCCCATGGCTAAGGTGGCATTGCTGGACAAGGGCCACACTTTCAAAGTTTTTTCAGTGTAGCTGTGGCCAAAATCCAGAAATCAGATATCCAGCTGCTGTTGTTGTCTAACCCGAATATGATAAATCGTTTGAAAGTAAAATTTAGATTTTAATTTTATTTTTTCAAAGCATTTTTTCAGTAAGTATGTGACTACCATTTTGGAGAAGGCTTAACTTATCAGTAAACAAATTCTTGCGTTGTTAAGATCTTTAAAATGTTTCAAACGATTTCATGAATTGCAAAAATAAATTAATATTGATTCTCAGGTGGCTGCAAACAATTCATAATGTTGTGATCACAATTTGAGTTAAGGAGTTACAATGATTTTTTTTTTATTGAAAAATGATGGTTGTTTTGGATTATTTGTCCAAGTTTTGGGATCTTCGATGAAATCCTACATTCTTAGAATTAAACCAAATTGGTGATGCGTTGATGATATAGCTGATCAATTTTTAACACGAAAACTCCCATACTTCTTCTTTCCGCTCATCCTCAATTCACCGACTTCCCGTGGTGTGCTTATTAACTTTGGCTTAATATATTGTTGTAGGGGGTCATTGTTAGGATAGCAGGTCCGCCTATGATGCTGAATGCCTCATTTCGATTAGTAGCGAAAACATCAGACAATTTTTTTCAGCGTTGGTTACCCTTTCTAATGCTGGCGACCTTTGTGGGTTAATTTGTCATGTAAAAACTTCTCCCCAAAGAGGTGTCACTCTGCGAAACGCCGTTCAGACTCGACTATAAGGAGACCCCTTATCTTTGAGCTTTAACCTGGATCGGACAGCACTTGGCGATATGTGCGAAGTTTGCCCCTGTTCCTCAATGGAATGTTCATGGGCCAATTTGTATTTGCAATGTATTGTTGTAATAAATGCCGCAATCTATAAGAAAGATGTTTGGTAAGGCTAGTTTCAGTGATGTCCACCTTTGGTCGAGCATCGCTGCAAACATGTGTTCGTTCATTTGATAGTTTGCCCATACGATACAGTGGCGCCCGAGCAGGAAAGTAGAGAGTGAACAAGTAAGAGCGTGCTAAGTTCGGCCGGGCCGAATCTTATATACCCTCCACCATGGTCGCATCTGTCGAGTTCTTTGCGGTGTATCTGTTCTTAGGCAAACAAAGTATAATGAATAAGGACGGAGGAGCAGCTACATCAAGTTATAGTCCGATTCGGGGCTCAAGAAGCGAAATCGGGAGATCGGTTTATATGGGAGCTGCATCATGCTTTAGATTGATTCTGATCATATTGCACACGTATATTGAAAGCCATGGGAGGAGCCGTTGTACAAAATTTGTGCCAAATCGGATGAGAATTGCGCCCTCTAGAGGCTCAAGAAGTCAAGGCCCAAGATCGGTTTATATGGCAGCTATATCAGGTTATGAACCGATTAGGACCATACTTGGCAAAGTTGTTGGATATAATAGCAAAACACGTCGTGCAAAAATTCATCCCAATCGGATAAGAATTGCGCACTCTAGAGGCTCAAGAAGTCAAGACCCAAGACCGGTTTATATGGCAGCTATATCAAAACATGGACCGATATGGCCCATTTACAATACCAACCGACCTACACTAACAAGAAGTATTTGTGCAAAATTTCAAGGGGCTAGCTTTACTCCTTCGGAAGTTAGCGTGCTTTCGACAGACAGACGGACGGACGGACGGACATGGCTAGATCGACATAAAATGTCGCGACGATCAAGAATATATATACTTTATGGGGTCTCAGACGAATATTTCGAGAAGTTACAAACAGAATGACGAAATTAGTATATCCCCCATCCTATGGTGGAGGGTATAAAAATATTGGGTTGCCCAAAAAGTAATTGCGGATTTTTCATATAGTCGGCGTTGACAAATTTTTTCACAGCTTGTGTGAAAAAATTGCATTCTTTCTTTTGTCAGTTATCTGCTGTTATTTTAGCTTGCTTTAGAAAAAAAGTGTAAAAAAAAATATATTTGATTAAAGTTCATTCTAAGTTTTATTACAAATGCATTTACTTTCTTTTAAAAAAGACGCAATTACTTTTTGGGCAACCCAATAGTAAGTTGGACTTCGGATGAAGCGGTTTTGTTAGGGCTAGTTTGGGTGTTGTCAATCTTTGGTCGAGAATCTCGCCAATCTAGACCATTAAATTTCTTGTATCCGTTTTTTTCGTCGTTTGTCCATTCGTCAAAGTGGCGCCCGAGCAGGAACGGAATGTGATGTGTTGATGATATATAGGTTCAACGGTCGTTTTTAACATTAAAACACTCATACTTCTCTTGCCCGCTCATCTTCAACTCATTGACTTCACGTCGTGTCCTTATTAACCTCGGCTTAATGTAACTCCCGAGCAGGAAAGTAGAGAGTAAAACAATAGCAAGTTGGAGTTCGGAACAAGCAGTTTTGTTTGGGCTAGTTTGGATGTTGTGAATCTTTGGTAGAGCATCTCTCCAACCTGGACCACTAAATTACTTGTATTCGTCCCTTTCATCGCTTGTTCATTCGTTAAAGTGGCGCCCGATCAGGGACCATAAGAGTGACAGCAAAAGCTAGGTGGAGTTCGGGACTTACTTTTTCCCTCCAAACGTAAGTTATGTAAAATGGTGACATCGTTACTGGTATTCTGGGTTTATACCTTAAAGAAGGACGACGAACAAAATAACTATAGAAGTTTGGATGTGACTTCGAAGGGACAGTCAACCAAGGAGTTAGAAGCCGTACAATGTGGTGAGTAGAGATTAAAGGGTGCTTTACTACCTCTAACACATCAGGGGGTGCCGTCTCTTGCCCAGTGTCTAGTGCGTACAGAGTGCTCTCTTGTCTCTTAGTATCGCGATGACGTGTGAACAGTGCGACTCATTTGCTACCGCGCCCTAACCCAAATGTTTACCAATCGAGTGCCCTACAGTCTCCTCGTGGCATGATCGCAGGTGGGCCCCACCAGTACATGACATTAGGGTGTGTCTGCTTGTTGCTGTCCGCCCCCAAAGATCGCATGTATTAGCAAAGTGCGTTCCAGCGTCTACTTTTTGTCAAAGAACCCCAGTACCCAAAAGTAAATCAGCGTGCACCCTCTTGCCAATCAGATCTCTCAGCGGTCACTTCCGAATCAAAACAAAATTATAGCCGTTCAGCCTCAATACTCCATCCAAGCATTTAAAGTAATTATAAACCTAACCCAAAAGGGGTTCACTCTCTTTTAGTTCGCAGGATGGGGGTATATTAATTTCGTCATTCCGTTTGTAACACCTCGAAATATATCGTCTGAAACCACATAAAGTATATATATATTCTTGATCGTCATGACGTTTTAAGTCGATTTAGCCATGTCCGTCCGCCCGTCTGTCGAAAGCACGCTAACTTTGGAAGGAGGTGCTTGAAATTCTGCACAAATACTTCTTATAAGTGTAGGTCGATTGGGATTGTAAATGGGTCATATCAGTCCATGTTTTGATATAGCTACCGTATAAACCGATCTGGGATCTTGACTTCTTGAGCCATTAGAGGGCGCAATTCTTATCCAATTTGGCTGAAATTTTTCATTAGGTGTTTTGTTATGACTTCCAACAACTGTTCTGAGTAAGGTTCAAACCGGTCTATAACCTGACATAGCTGTCGTATAAACCGATCTGGGATCTTGACTTCTTGAGCCTCTAGAGGTCACAATTATTATCCGATTTGCCTAAAATTTTGTACGACGTGTCCTCTCATGACCATCAACATACGTGTTTTATGGTCTGAATCGGTCTATAGCTCAGATACAGCTCCCATATAAATCGATCTCTCTATTTTACTTCTTGAGCCCCCAAAGGGCGCAATTTTTATTCGAATTGGCTGACATTTTACACAGGTCTCAAACATATAATTTAATTGTGGTCCAAACCGGACCATATCTTGATATCGCTCTAATAGCAGAGCAAATCTTTTTTTTTGTCTAAGAAGAAATGCCGGGAAAAGAACTCGACAAATGCGATCCATGGTGGAGGGTATATAAGATTCGGCCCGGCCGAACTTACCACGCTTTTACTTGATTTTGTTTCATTTCGAATATCTTCGGAATTTGTAATAGTTTTAATGAATGAATATAAAAATGGCAATGTCCATTGGAGAACATTGCAACATGTAAACGGTATCTAAAACTGTCTGCAAAGCTTTTTCTATGGATTGTATTTAATTTTTGGAACTTCTATTGTTCTCATTAGCCCTTTCCCTCTTGTGACTACTCCCATAGGTATCTCTTTGAAGAGTTATATTCGTTGCATACTCCACGAAAATGTCTACCAACATTCAAATTTCAAACTGCCAAGCTGTTGGCATTGTGTCCTTGAGTGGGTGTTTGGTGGCCTCCATGAAGGTGTTAAAGAAGTGGGAGGAGTAGCACAGCGCAAAAGTTGAACATTTTGTGCACATGCTCAGTTTCATGTTTGTGAACTCCCCTTCTTATTTGTGTTGACTTTGGGAGAATTTGAATTCATGATGGATGCTGTCTGTGTTGCCAAACAACTGTCATTCATTTGTAAGACATGTCGAAGGCTGGATGGAGTTGATTTCGAATGCAATTATTAAGAGTTTGAAGTGTGGTAGTCATTGTTTGTGTTTCAATGATGTTTTCACCTCTCATCTACGGTTGAGTGTATTTAAAAAAGATTTAATTTCAAATCGCGAATTATTGCATACAATAAGTGAAGATAAGGTTTTTGTGTTGATGTTGTTATTGGATAAAAATTATGAAATAAATAAATATTTTACTTGTAAAAAATGTTTGGTTTTCCTAAAGTTTCGTTACATAAATTGTTTTCTGACAACTATCAGCAGTTTGTGTCAGACTTCTTTCTTTGTAAGTTTCCGTCGGGAGTTGAACTTTTTTACAAACTTCTATTTGCAGGAAAATTTTGCTAAGAAAATTATACTGCTAGCATTTTTCTATAAAAACAAGATTTGTAATAATTTTATGTGCCATGATTTGTTTCATAATTTGTCTAGATAATATTTATGTGGAACCAGAAATAGTCGGAAAACTTGTAAATTTCGCCAGAAATTTTGTCATGTTCAAATATATTGGGTTGCCCAAAAAGTAATTGCGGATTTTTCATATAATCGGCGTTGACAAATTTTTTCACAGCTTGTGACTCTGTAATTGCATTCTTTCTTCTGTCAGTTATCAGCTGTTACTTTTAGCTTGCTTTAGAAAAAAAGTGTAAAAAAGTATATTTGATTAAAGTTCATTCTAAGTTTTATTAAAAATGCATTTATTTTCTTTTAAAAAGAGCTGCCTAAAAGCGTCCGTTTTTCCAATTTATTGGAAAATTTAAAATGTAATTCTTTTTTAACAAAGCAAAATTCGTTTATATTAAAATTTTTGGACTACGCTATTCCTACTGTACCCATCTACTTGGCGTTACATAAACAAAATTAAACTGTATTTTTGTGAAAGGGATTCATTCCATATAGGCTATATTCTAGTTATGGTTCTAGTTCATGATCATTTTAATGTATATTTCATTCTAACGTTAGAAGATTGGAACCGTAGGAATTCGGTACTTGCGCAAATATGAAATAAAAATCTTATTTTAAAACATTGTGCATTAATTCAAATCTTTTTGTGAAAACTCATTGTTATTTCAAAAGAAATATTTTATACATTTCCTAAGAAAAAACAAATTTGAACATAAAACAAGTAAGAGCGTGCTAAGCTCGGCCTGGCCGAATCTTATATACCCTTCAACATGGATCGCATTTGTCGAGTTCTATGCGCAGTATCTCTTTTTAGACAAAATTTTACAAAATTTCTTCCAAATCGGATGAGAATTGCGCCCTCTAGAGGCTCAGGATGTCAAGATCCCAGATCGGTTTATATGGCAGCTATATCAAAACATGAACCGATTTAAACCACACTTGGCGCAGTTATTGGAAGTCATAACAAAACACCTCGTGCAAAATTTCAGCCAAATCGGATGAGAATTGCGCCCTCCACAGGCTCAAGAAGTCAAGACCCAAGATCGGTTTATATGTCAGCTATATCAAAACATGGACCGATATGGCCCATTTACAATCCCAACCGACCTACACTAACAAGAAGTATTTGTGCAAAATTTCAAGCAAGGGAAAGCCAGAGATCACAATACACCAAACACTATGGGACGAGTTTCGTCTTAGATTAGAAGACTTGTCAACGATAGTAGGTGTTGGGGCTTCAAGGGCCATACATTGTTGTAGGACATTCCTTTACATTGCAATTATACCCTCTACCATGGGATGGGGGGTATACTAATTTCGTCATTCTGTTTGTAACTACTCGAAATATTCGTCTGAGACTCCATAAAGCATATATATTCTTGATCGTCGCGACATTTTATGTCAATCTAGCCATCTCCGTCCGTCCGTCTGTCCGTCTGTCTGTCGAAAGCACGCTTACTTCCGAAGGAGTAAAGCTAGCCGCTTGAAATTTTACACAAATACTTCTTATTAGTGTAGGTCGGTTGGTATTGTAAATGGGTCATATCGGTCCATGTTTTGATATAGCTGCCATATAAACCGATCTTGGGTCTTGACTTCTTGAGCCTCTAGAAGGCTCATCCGATTGGATTGAAATTTTGCACGACGTGTTTTGTTATGATATGCAACAATTGTGCCAATTATGGTTTAAATCGGTCCATAATGTGATATAGCTGCCATATAAACCGATCTTGGGTCTTGACTTCTTGAGCCTCTAGAGTGCGCAATTCTTATGCGATTGGAATGAAATTTTGCACGACGTGTTTTGTTATGATATCCAACAATTGTGCCAAGTATGGTTCAAATCGGTTCATAATCTGGTATAGCTGTCATATAAACCGATCCTGGATCTTGACTTCTTGAGCCTCTAGAGGGCGCAATTCTTATCCGATTTTATTGAAATTTTGCATGTAGTATTTTGGTATCACTTCTAACAACTACGCAAAGTATAGTTTAAATCGGTCCATATTTTGATATAGCTGCCATATAACCGATCTGGGGTCTTGACTTCTTGAGCTTTTAGAGGGCGCAATTCTCGTCCAATTTAATTGAAATTTTGCACGTAGTGTTTTTTTTATTACTTTCAACAGTATGATTCAAATCAGTTCATAATCTGGTATAGCTGTAAAAAAAACCGATCTTGGATCTTGACTTCTTGATCCAATTAAGCGCGCAATTCTCATCCGATTTGGCTGAAATTTTGCATGAGTTGTTTTGTTGCGACTTTCAATAACTGTGCTAAGTATGACGTAAATCGATATAGATCCTGATATAGCTGCCACATAAACCGGTCTGGGATCTTGACTTCTTGATCCTCTAGAGGGCGCAATTCTCATCCGATTTGGCACAAATTTTGTACAACGGCTTCTCTCATGACCTTTAACATACGTGGCTAAAATGGTCTGAATCGATGAATAGCTTAATACAACTTCCATATAAACCTATCTCCCGATTTTGCTTCTTGAGCCCCTACAAGGCGCAATTCTTATCCGAATGAACAGAAATATTAAACAATGACTTCTACAATGTTCAGCATTCATTTATCGTCCGAATCGGACTATAACTTGATATAGATCCAATAGCATAACAGTTCTTATTCAATATTATTTGTTTGCCTAAAAAGAGATACCGCGCATAGAACTCGACAAATGCGATCCATGGTGGATGGTATATTTTTTTATATTTTAACAAAATATAAGGATATTTAAAAAGAAAATAATCAAGCCAAAATCCTTAAAAATTGGGTTGCCCAAAAAGTAATTGCGGATTTTTTTAAAAGAAAGTAAATGCATTTTTAATAAAACTTAGAATGAACTTTAATCAAATATACTTTTTTTACACTTTTTTTCTAAAGCAAGCTAAAAGTAACAGCTGATAACTGACAGAAGAAAGAATGCAATTACAGAGTCACAAGCTGTGAAAAAATTTGTCAAATTTGTCATTTTTAAAAATTATTTGCATTTATATTTTTTTAAGTATTTATAAATTGCATTTTTTACTAAAACTTTGAGACAAATTATTTTTATTTTTTGAGGAAATTTTTTTAGTTTTCTCAATAAATCTCAGTTTTGTGGATTAAAACCAAACCAAAAATATTTTTATGGCATATATCCTTCATATTCGGTTTCTATCAAATTCCACGACTTTTGTTCTTCGTTACGTAGAATGCGGTTAGTTTGGCCAAAGAAAATAACGCCTCTTATCATCCATCCTTCTGTTATGCACCGGAGACATATGCCGAATAATTCCCAGGACAATTTTGAATTCAATTCCTGGATTCAATTCACTCGAAATAAAGATGTATTTCATAATGTTCCAAGTGGTGCCACACCAAAAAAAGGCACATTTACATGGGCCATGGTCCCAAAAAGGTATTTAAACGGGACTAAAATAAAACAAAGAAAACACAATCATCGTGGCCATTTGGTTTGCTCAAAAAAGGCCGGACAGGGTTATGATTGATTATCAAACATTTAAACGAATGCTGTCAACAAATTTTAGCAACAAACTTCCTAAAAATACTAACCAAAGAGGAAAACCCAAGTAATAGGGATTCAAAAACAACAACAACAAAACAAATGTTGTTGTTAATTTTGCTTATGGGCTGCTGCTGTTGCTGTGGTGGCTGTGTTTTTACTGCTACTCGTTTTTCGTCATAATTTCTGATCCCCTGAGGATCAGAAATACAACACAAAGTGAAAAGGCATCTGAAGATGGTTAGGAGTTTTTTGGCATTCATGGCCAATATTTGCGGACATGTAACATGCAACCCTCCTCAAGAGAAGCAACAAAAAAAAAACTACACACAAAAACAAGGAATAAAATAAAGCAAACCTCTGTGGAGTAGACTCAAGCAGCGATATTGCTCATTTGTTGCCTGAAACCATAAACCAAAGAACAAAAGACACACTCTCTACCAACATAAAACCCCTCACAATTTGCAGCCACATTTGGAGAGGCAGGCAGTCATTCTTCTTTAAATGTTGGCAGTCAAGAATCTACACATCCAAATCCCTATACGAACCAATCAGCCAGTCAAACCAAGCCAAGTAGTCAACCAATGAATTTAGTTAAAACTTTTTATCCTGCTTGTATCCTTGGTTTAGTAATTAAAACGAGCCCAACATTCTCATGCTCTGTTTGACTTATGTATGTGTGTGTGTTGGTTGGTTTAGGGAATTATTACCCCATAGGTTTTGGTACTCTTTATTCTTGACTTATAAATCAAGGGCATATCTTGTAATTACAGAATAGAAATGAAAAAGAAAATGAAAACTAAAAATAAAATTATTGAAAATTATCCAATGTTTTATGAAATTTTAGGAAAAACACATTAAATTTGGAACGCCGAACTTTGAATATCCACCAACTTGGGTTTTTTTCATTATCCTATTTAATTATAACTCTACTCTATACATATTGATATTCAAATATGTCCAGAAGCCTTATTCAATTCACAGTTTCAAATTTTGGAATATTAGGTAATTGTATTTTTATTTGCTTAAGACCCTAAATTGGCAGATCGGTCAATATGATAGTTATATCCAAATATTCGGTTCGGATATCAGGGGGGCCCAATAAATCTCACTGATCCAAATTTCAATTGTTTAGCTTTATTCCTTTGAAAGGAAGAGTGTTTTTTACAGACGGACGGACATGGTTAGATCGATTTGGAACATCATAACGATTAATAATATAACGGGTTTTCCAACGCGCTCTTACACCAATCATCGAACTGCCACTGTCAATTTATTCAGTAAACTCAACATTTTCATCATGGCAATGTACACGAACGAACAACGTCTGCAAATTATAAAAATTAATACCGAAATTCAATGTCGGTGACCGCTACTTTAAGAGCAAAATCGTCTTTAGTGACGAGGATTATTTTTGGCTTAATGGATTCATCAATAAGCAAAATATGCGTTATTGGTCAGATGAAAATCCACATGTGCTTCTCGAATCAACACTGCATCCACAAATAAAATTGCATGCCGGCGGCGTCATTGGGCCATACTTCTTCGTCGCACATGCCAATCGTCAGGTTATCGTGAATGAACAACGTTACCGCACCGTTCTCACTGATTATTATGCTCTCCACTATAGGATGGGGGTATACTAATTTTGTCATTTCGTTTGTAACATCTCGAAATATGCGTCTGAGACCCCATAAAGTATATATATTCTTGATCGTCATGTCATTTTAAGTCGATATAGCCATGTCCGTCCGTCCATCCGTCCGTCTGTCCGTCGAAAGCACGCTTACTTGCGAAGGAGTTAACCTAGCCGCTTGAAATTTTGCACAAATACTTTGTATTAGTGTAGGTCGGTTGGGATTGTAAATGGTCCAAATCAGTCCATGTTTTGATATAGCTGCCATATAAACCCATCTTGAGTCTTGACTTCATGAGCTTCTAGAGGGCGCAATTCTCATCCGATTCGACTGAAATTTTGCACGTGGTGTTTTGGTATCACTTTCAACAACTGCGCTAAGAAAGATTCAACTCCGCCCATGTTTTGATATAGCTGCCATATAAACCGATCATGAATCTTGACTTCTTAAGTCTCTAGAGGGCGCAAGTTTTGTCCGATTTGACTGAAATTTAGCATGTAGTGTTTTAGTATCACTTCCAACAACTGCGCTAAGAAAGATTCAACTCGGCCCATGTTTTGATATAGCTGCCATATAAACCGATCTTGGGTCTTGACTTCTTGAGCCTCTAGAGGGCGCAATTTTTGTCCGATTTGATTGAAATTTAGCATGTAGTGTTTTGGTATCACTTCCAAAAGCCCAAGTACGGATTCCAATAACTTTGTTAAGTATGATTCAAATCGGTTCATAATTTGGTATAGCTGTCATATAAACCGATCTTGGATCTTGACTTCTAGAGCCAATAGAGCGCGCAATTCTCATCCGATTTGGCTGAAATTTTGCACAAGGCGTTTTGTTATGACTTCCAATAACTATGCTAAGTATGGTACATAATCTGATATAGCTGCCATATATACCGATCTGGGATCTTGACTTCTTGAGCTTCTAGAGGGCGCTATTCTCATCTGATTTGGAAGAAATTTTGTACAACGGCTTCCCTCATGACCTTCAACATACGTGTCTAATATGGTCTGAATCGATCAATAGCTTGATACAGCTTCCATATAAACCGATCTCCCGACTTTGCTTCTTGAGCCCCTACAAGGCGCAATTCTTATCCGAATGAACTGAAATATTACACAATAGCATATTCTTATTCAATATTCCTTATTTGCCTAAAAAGAGATACTGCGCATAAAACTCGACAAACGCGATCCATTGTGGAGGGTATATAAGATTCGGCACGGCCGAACTTAGCACGCTCTTACTTGTTTTTAACTTAATTGGAAGATATGGATCTGGACGACATATGGTTTCAACAGGACGGTTCCAAAAGCCAAACAGTGCAATCAATTTGTTGAAGAGTAAGTTTGATAAGCAGTTTATATGGCAGCTATATCTGGTTATGAACCGATTTAGACTATACTTGGCGCAGTTGTTAAAAGTCATACCAAAACGACACGTACAAAATTTCAGCTAAATTTGATATGAATTGTGCCCTCTAGAGGCTCAAGAAGTCAAATCGGAAGATCGGTTTATATGGGAGCTAGATCAGGTTTTGAACCGATTTAGATCATAGCACATTTGTTGGAAGTCATACGAAAATGACTTAAAATTTCAGCCTAATTGGATAATAATTGCGCCCTCTAGAGGCTCTAGAAGTCTAATCGGCAGATCGGTATATAGGGCCGCTTAATCAGCATTTGAATCGATTTAGATCATACTAACCACAGTTGTTGGAAGTCATACCAAACTGACATGTGCAAAATTTCAACCAAATTGGACATGAACGGCGCCCTCTAGAGGCACAAGAAAGCAAATAGGTAGATGGGTTCATATGTCAGCTATACCAGGTTGTGAACCGATTTAGAATATACTTAGCACAGTTGTTTGAAGTCATGCCAAAACGACATGTACAAAATTTCAGACAAAATGGATATGAATTGCGCCCTCTAGAAGCTCAAGAAATCTAGCGGGAGATCGGTTTATATGGCAGCTATATCAGGTTATGAACCGATTTAGACCATACTTAGCACAGTTGTTGGAGGTTATACCGTGCCAAACATAATTCGAATCGGTCTATAAAATGATATAGCCCCCATATAAACCGATCCCTAGATTTGATTTCTTCAGCCCCAAGAAGCTTTAATTTTCGTCCGTTTTGGCTGAATTTTGGCACGTGAAGTACCCTCATAGCCCGCAATATTCACACCAAATCCCCAAAAACCCTTAAAAACTCATACCCCGACATGACTTCTTGAGATCAGAAGCCCTCAACCGATACCCGGTTTGATTGTAACAAAAAAAAGCAAATAAAAAAAACTGAGTTAATAAGGGTAACCGTAGCACAGAGGTTGGCATGTCGATATCCGGTTTGATTGTTAGGTTAGGTAAGAGTGGCAGTCCTTTGCAGACTCACTTAGACAATTTTAAGTCCATTGTGATACCACAGTTAGCACAGAGATCGGCATGTCCGCCTATGACGCTGAAAACCTGGGTTTGAATCAAGATGGCAAGATCATCTAAAAACTAGAGGCTCAAGAAGTCAAGATCCTAGATCGGTTTATATGGCAGCTATATCAGGTTATAAACCGATTTGAACCATACTTGGGACAGTAGTTGGATGTCATAACAAAACACGTCGTGCAAAATTCCATCCCAATCGGATAAGAATTGCGCACTCTAGAGGCTCAAGAAGTCAAGACCCAAGATCGGTTTATATGGCAGCTATATCAAAACATGGACCGATATGGCTCATTTACAATACCAACCGACCTACACTAATAAGAAGTAATTGTGCAAAATTTCAAGCGGCTAGCTTTACTCCTTCGGAACTTAGCGTGCTTTGGACAGACAGACGGACGGACATGGCTAGATCGACATAAAATTTCACGACGATCAAGAATATATATACTTTATGGGGTCTCAGACGAATATTTCGAGTAGTTACAATCAGAATGACGAAATTAGTATACCCCCCATCTTATGGTGGAGGGTATAAAAATTTTCAGCGGTGGTTTTCCCCTCCTAATGCTGGCAACATTGTGAGGTGCCATGTCATATAAAAACTTCTTTCCAAAGAGGTGTCGCATTGAGGCACGCCGTTCGAACTCGGCTATAAAAAGGAGGCCTTAATCAGCGAGCTTAAACTTGAATCGGACTGCACTCATTGATATGTGAGAAGTTTGCTCCTGTTCCTTAGTGGAATGTTCATGGGCAAAATTTGCATTTGCAATAAGGGTTAGTTTTAAGCGGTATCCAGGATTCGCGCCGTTTGAACTTGACGCGTTTCTAATTGTTTTGGTCATCAGCTGGTTCGAAGGTGAGATGTTTTGGAGTATATCTTATAATTTTAGGCCCATAAAAGGCACAACAATTACCCGATTTGGCTGAATTTTGGCGCAAGGTGTTGGATTAAGTATTTACTTATCCGTACTATAGGACTATATTTGGATATAGCTGTCATATCTACCGATCTACCCGATTTAAGGTCTTCAGCTCATAAATTACATTTATTCGTTTTCGTTGGTACAGTGAGTTGTAATTCAAGGATCTAGCTGTGGGTTATACGTATACTGAAGATGGAACTCGGTTCCAGGTAGTCTGAGGCCATAGTCAGCCTTTTTTTTGACTTCCCGACTTTTTGGCTTTCCCGAACATAGGGTTTCGACCTTCAATTCAATGAGCCTTGTGTAAATATCACTGTCTTATTATCCTTAAGCCTCATATCCATCAGACAATTTTTCATTGTTGTGCATTAGCTTCTCGGGTGTACTTGCTTAGAGAGAGAGAGAGAGAGCTGAGTCTCACACTATCCGGCACCTAGTCTGAGACTCAGCTCTCTCTCTCTAAATTTGCATTTGCAAGTTTCTCTGGCGCATCCCGTACGTGCTCAGAGAGAGAGAGAGAGCTGAGTCTCAAACCATCCGGTACCTAGTCTGAGACTCATCTCTCTCTCTCTCTCTCTCTTTCTCTGAGCACGTACAGGGTGCGCCAGAGAAACTTGCAAATGCAAATTTGTCCATGAACATTACACTAAGGAACTGGGGAAAACTTCTCACATATCACTGAGTGCTGTCGGGCTCAAATTTTAATTTCAATGATAAGGGGTCTCCCTTGTATAGCCGAGTCCGAACGGCTTGCGGCTTTGCGACACTTCTTTGGGGAAAAGTTTTAACATGGCATAGTACCTCACAAATGTTGCCAGCATTAGGAGGGGTCAACCACCGCTGACATTTTGTTTTTGAAGTTCCCTCCAGGATTCGAACCCAGGCGTTCAGCGTCATAGGGGGACATGTTAACCTCTGCCCTACGGTGGCCAGAGAAATTTACTAATTTGAAAAAACCCCCGAGCGGTTAGTTGGGTGAGGTGGGATTCGGGGGTCGCACCTGGTCTAGGAGGCAGCGAGCCTTCGCCGTCGAGAGATTCTTTTCTTACGGTCTCTAACTTGTTGCTACGGAACGTATCTTCAGCGCTTGCTTTTAAATTTGAGTCCATGCGATTTTTTTTATGGAGTTATTTGAAATCTCTGTCTGCTGATAACTCTTGGTGTATATCTCATCGTACTTTCTCCGGAGGCAAGGCGGGTTGCAAGAGCATTTTGAGCCTCCCGACCTCTCACAGTTGCTATTTAATCTTTACAAAACTTCGCCCATGTACTACAAAACTTCGCCCATTATTACAAAACTTCGCCCATTATTATTATTACGTTATATTTATATTTCATCGTGGGGACCACCGTGGCGCAGAGGTAAGCATGTCCGCCAAACGCCTGGGTTCAAATCCCGTCGTGAACATCAAAAAAATTTTTAGCGGTGGTTATCTCTTACTAATACTGGCTACATTTCTAAGGTATTCTGCCATATTAAAACTTTTCTACCAAGTAGTGTAGCTATGCGCAGGCACACCGTTCGAACTCGGCTATACAAAGGAGGCCCGTTATCATTGAGCTTAAATTTTAATCGGACTGCATTCATTGATATGAGGGAAGTATCCCCGGTTCCTTAATGGAATATTCATGGGAAATTTAGTATTTGTATATTTCGTCATATCTTTTCTTAACAGACATTCTCTCCTTTGAATGGTAGACCACTGTTCCAATACACCATCTTATCTACTCCTAAGAATCATAGGCTTTGCCTTTAGTTTGGATGCCATGAGGTTGAATTGAATTGAATTCGTTGCGGTTTTTTATTTGCTTTTGGAGCAACATACAAAAGGAATGTTAGCTTCACAGTTAAGGCCGTCTGTCCGTCCCTACACAGACAGACAGTCAGTCTGTGTGTCTTTCCTAGCCTAATGATGCTGTTACCATTGATGATGATTGTGATGGAATGGAATGGAATGGTTACGAATGGATTTTGTTTGTTGTCCACAACATGTAACCATCATCCATCTCCAAGCCCATGCATGGTATGTCCGTCTTGATGTCTTGGGTTTTTTTTTTTTTTTTTTGGTTTTGTTTGAAATTGTTTTGTATTTTGGCAGGTATTGTTGTTGTTGAGCGATTTGGGCGATCAAAGCGTAGCGCTTTTTAGCTGCCGCTTATTGTTGTTTTGTTTCCATATTAAAAAGTAATTATTCATGGGCCACATAGGTAATAGAGCCCCAGTGAGTAAGCCACGAAGTTCAAAATATGACTATTGGATTATATGCCAAAGTTTTTTTTCTTCATTTTTTAAAGAAAAAGCAAATGAAGCTTGGAAAATCATGTTATAGCTCCCAAAAATAAGCCTTGCAATACCCTTTTAGCTTAACATAGAGACGGACTATGGCTCTTTGAAGAATTGTTGCTGGTGGCTCCACGTGCCCATGGAGCTGGGCATAACACCTCATTCCCGGTAATGGCCGATTACACTCATCCAAGTGTCATAGGTAATTGTTTAAACAGCATGCAGCATATGCCCCATGAGTTGGTAATATTTGTGTTTTTTTTTTTGTTCTGTTTGTTGTGCTGCTGTTGCTGTTAATAATAATGATGAGCAAGATGCTGTGGCAAAAGACCAAGATGACACGGGCCACAATGATGAACGACGAGTCCAGCAAAAAACAGAAACAGACAAGACACGAGCCTTAGATCGGTCTATTATTCATCATTTAGCCTTCTATGGATCACTTGCAGTTGGCTTTTGCGTGTGTGTGTGTGTGAGAGAGAGAAGGAGAGAGTAGCTTGCAGTTAGAGTGGTTGAACAAATGAAAGATCTGAAACTAAACGGCCTAGACAAGAGCAAGACAATGGAATTGCTTGTGCCCTGGCTTGGCATATTGGCATCAGGCCATCGGGCTGACATTAAAACATCAGCTTTGAAGACCATTCAACCAAGTGGAGCTTATGTCTTCATTTGCTGTCTTAAGAAATCACTATGAAATGATGCACTGTGGTTGCAGCGGAGATTTGGCTTAAAAAGTTCTTTGGAAGGGAGGTTTTCATAAATTTAGAATAAGCGGGAAATTTTTGTTATTATTACTTTTTAAAATATTTTTTTTATATTTTTAAATTTATGCCAAACTAACAAAATTTGAAAATTTTTGGAAAATGTCGCAAAATCTGTACTTGGGTAATAGAAGTCTCGGGAGAAAAGGAGAGAGGAGAAACGTCTATTCCTTAGAAAGAACAAGTAAAGCGTTCTAAGTTTGGCAGGGCCGAATCTTATAAACCATCCACCATGGATCGCATTTGCCAGGTTCTTTGCCCAGTAATAATGGATAAAAATTGTCATGGTATTGGAGCCAAATCAGGTTATGGACTGGTTCGGACCATACTTTGTTTGGATGTTGGAGACCATAGTAGAAGTCATTGTCAGCCAAATCGTATAAGAATTGCGCCCTATAGGAGCTCAAATAGTAATATCGATGCAGACCATATTTGGCACGAATGTTGGCACCTGTAATGCTATATGTTGTTGTGGTCTGGTGGACGGCGCTTCAAAAGTCCACCTACTGCTCAATACTTAATCGGATCCAATGGATGACTGGTTTGTGCATCACAGCCGCACTGAGGACGAAACCATCTGATGCACTGCATTTAATGCTACATCCTATGCCTCTGAACATTGTGGCTACCCAAATTGCAGCGACCACTGCCGTGAGGTTAAGGGAGCTTTCTCATTGGTCATGTGGCGGCTATGGACACTGTGTTATCCTTGATAATTTATCCGACGTTCCAGACAGTGTGTATTACACCCTACCTGAGCCGCTTTTTGAAAAAAAATACTGTACCACTATTCCTGATAGAACCGATTGGAACTACGATATCCCTGGTAACAGAAGTTAAATAGACTTCTATGCGGATGGTTCCAAACTTGGCGACCAGGTGGCTGGAACTGGTCATAACGAAAAGGTTACCCGACCACTTCAGTGTGTATCAAGCGGAGATCCTTGCAATTAAGGAAGTGGTGGAATGGCTAAGATATTACGTCATTACGACAACTAGCATAAATATTTTCTCAGACAGCCAGGCAGCCATTAAATCCCTGGATAACGTATTTCTGAACACAAAAACCGCACTCGACTGTCGCAGATTTCTCAACGAAATGGCTGAACAGTGCAAAATTCACCTGTTCTAGGTGCCGGGCCACAGAGATATCCCAGGGAATTGTAAAGCGAATGAGCTTGCGAGGCTAGGAACTACCCTACACATTCCGGAGATACTGGAGTCTGTGGGTATGCCTCTACCGACATATAAGCTAAGTTTTCAGGACTTGGCCCGAAGGACAACGAATGATAGATGGTAACAAAGAGGGAGCAGTGAGCATTCCAAAATTAAATGGCCTAATCAAAACTTGAAGAGGTCTACCGCCTTGCCGTCACTGGCTAGAACAGACGTCTCAGTCATTGTTGCCGTCACGAAAGGTCACTGTGTAATCGGAAAACATGCTGACAGACTGAAGGTTGCCAGCAACGACCATTGCAAAAGCTGTGAGGACATTGAAGAAGAAGAGACTATAGAACACATTCTGTGTGTGTGTCCCGTACTTTAGGTTCTTCTTTGAGAACCTGTCTGCTTTAGCGGATGTGAACATTCGCAAGTTATTGGGCTTTTTAAAGCGGTCTGGATGGTTCAACGGTAGGAAATAGAAGGCATCTTTCTTCTTCTGTTCCTGTGGTATCACAATGGACGAAAACCTCTAAGTGAGTCTGATGGCTGCTACTTCAACCTGATCTAACCAACTCTGATCGGAATGTGTGCACAATTTAAACCGGCTAGCTTTACTCCATCTAAAGCAAGCGTTCTTTCCACAGACCGACAAACAGACGGTCAGACGCAAGGACATGTCATGGTGATCAGGAATATATATATACTTTATGGGGTCTTACACCAATATTTCGATGTGTTAGAAACGGAATGGGGAAGTTAGTATATCCCATTTTTGGTGGAGCATATAAAAAGGACAAGGAAAGACGTGAGTGTGAGCGAATTGAGATGTAAAAGAGACAGCATGAAGTCTATAAACTTAACCAAAGAATCAAACATCGAACCGACGGTTTTGGTGCAGGCACATCTTTCTGCAGAGAAAAGAAGGAAATCTGGTTGCTGATACAGTTACAATGTGCTGAGGATATGCAAAGGTCCGAGTAGCAGTAACCCGACTGAAGAATAACAAGGCAGCAGGAGCCTATGAGTTACCCGCTGAACTATTTAAGACCGGAGCCGACACGCTAATAAGCCGTATGCATCAACTTGTCTGCGCGATCTCCCTAAAAGAATGCATACCCGATGATTGGAACCTTAACGTACTAAGTACCGTACACAAGATAGGAGACAAAAGGGAATGTGCCAACTACAGACGTTGATAATGTGTAAGCATCGGCTTGAATGCGCAATCTGATTTGAAGAACACATACCCGAGGATTGGAACCTCAACATACTATGTCCCGTATACAAGAAAGGAAACAAGGTGGAATGTGCCAACTACAGAGGAATAAGTCTCCTCCCTATCGCATACAAGATACTCTCAAGCGTACTGTGCAATGCAAATTTGCCCATGAACATTCCACTAAGGAACAGGGTCGAACTTCTCACATATCAATGAATGCTGTCTGATTCCATTTTAAGCTCAACGATAAGGGGTCTCCTTTTTGTAGCCGAGTCCGAACGGCGTGCCGCAGTGCGACACATCTTTGGGGAGAAGTTTTTACACGGCGTGTACCTCTCAAATGTAGCCAGCATTAGTAAGGGGATAACCAACGCAGAAAATTTTTCTGATGTTCTTGCTGGGGTTTGAACCCAGGCGTTCAGTGTCTTAGGCGGACATGCTAACCTCTGCGCTACGATGGCCTCCACATATGTCGCATTAGGAAGGGAAATCCACCGCTGATAATTTTTTTTCCTGATGTTCTCGCCAGGATTCGAACCCTGGCGTTCAGCGTCATACGCAGACATGGTAGCCTCTGCGCTATGATATCCTCCACATGTGTCGCATTAGGAGAGGAAAAGCACCGCTGATAATTTTTTTCCTGATGTTCTCTCCAGGATTCGAACCCAGGCGTTCAGCGTCATAGGCGGACATGTTAACCTCTGCGCAAAGGTGGAAAGGAACGCCAGAAAGGGTTTTTTTCTGATCCCCCGGGATTTGAACCAAGGCGTTCAACGCCAGAGGGCGACATGCGAGCCTCTGAGCTGCGGTGGCACCTGATGATTGATGACTATCATTGGAAATAGTAATATTTACAACTATATTGCTTTTATACCCTCCACCATAGGATGGGGGGTATATTAATTTCGTCATTCCGTTTGTAACACTTCGAAATATGCATCTCAAACCCCATAAAGTATATATATTCTTGATGGTCATAACATTTTAAGTCGATCTAGCCATGTCCGTCCCTCTGTCTGTCTGTCCGTCCGTCTGTCTGTCTGTCCGTCTGCCTGTCCGTCTGTCTTTCCGTCTGTCTGTCCGTCTGTCTGTCCGTCTGTCTATCCGTCTGTCTGTCCGTCTGTCTATCCGTCTGCCTGTCCGTCTGTCTGTCCGTCTGTCTGTCTGTCCGTCCGTCCGTCTGTCTGTCTGTCCGTCTGTATGTCCGTCTGTCCGTCTGTCTGTCCGTCTGTCTGTCCGTCTGTCTGTCTGTCCGTCCGTCTGTCTGTCCGTCCGTCTGTCCATTTGTCTGTCCATTCGTCTGCCTGTCTGTCCGTCCGTCCGTCTATCCGTCCGTACGTCCGTCTGTCTGTCTGTGTGTCCGCCCGTCCGTCCATTTATCCGTCCGTCTGTCTGTCCGTCCTTTCGTCTGTCTGTCCGTCCTCTCGTCTGTCTGCCCATCCTTCCGTCCATCTGTCTGTCCGTCCGTCCGTCCGTCCATCCGTCTGTCTGTCTGTCCATCCTTCCGTCCATCTGTCCGTCCATCTGTCCGTCCATCTGTCCGTCCATCCGTCTGACCGTCCGTTCGTCTGTCCGTCCGTTCGTCTGTCGAACGGACCTCTGTTTATGTGTTTAAAGTCGATTTTTGCAAATCTGCTTTTAAGTTTATTTTGACTACTCGAAATGGCTCCAAAAATTAGCCCTCTGGCATATAATTCTCGGAAATTAAGTGAGAATGGTCAATATGTCAATCACCAAGTTAATTTAGAACAAATACTGAAGTCTTTTCTTTTTCTTCTACAGTTTCCCCTTGCGGCATTGTTAGGGCACAACCATCACCATATGAGATGTCTTTCAATTTGACCACAATTTTTGTTTTTTTTTTTTTGAAAAATAACTGTTTTTATTATTGACCATTGAACAGACAATAGACACGGTGATGTATAGATGTGGACCAAATCCAAACACTTTCATCCATCCATACAACCAGCCATTCAACGTTGTACAGCAATGCTGCAGCATTGACTTGCCGCCTTGCTCTCTCAAAATGAGTACAAAACAGATTCTTTTGGGGTACAAAAACAAAGTTTATTCAATAAAACATTTGCTTTTGTTGTGGAGCAATTGTTAATAGTTGTTGTAACAATATACAACACAGCAAAAACAACAAAGCAAACATTGTTCAGTTTACTTTCCCTCCCCTTCGTCAGCAGAGAGAAAGAAAGAAATACCAAAGTTGAAACATTTATAACAACGTTTCATGCATTCTCCTTAGTCTTCTTTTGGGAGGGGGGAAAAAACGGACTCATAGCTCGTGTCAAAAGACTTTGATCCATTAATCACAAAAAAAAGAAAACAATTTAAAGAAAAAACAAAAAAGACTTCAACCAGAAGAAACGAACCAAAGCGAATGTATTGAAACAAAACAAATCTGAAACACTTTGGTTTATATTTAAAAATTATGGGGAGAAAAAAACCAAAGAAGACTCCATCAAAAAATAAAAATTTCATAAAAAATTCAACAAAAAATTCTCCTAAACTATAGGAGACTCCATCAAAAACTTCAAAATGTCATCATCCATTAAAAATCGAAATTTCACTTAGAAAACTTAAAATGGCTGTATCTCCTAAACTATGCGTCCAAGAGGGAAATGGGCCTTAATTCGTGACACAATCCAAAAATTCGAAATTTAATTGAAAATCCATTAAAAATCGAAATTTCACTTGGAAAACTTAAAATGGCTGTATCTTCTTAACTATGCGTCCTAGAGGGAAATGAGCCTTAATTCGTGACACCATCCAAAAATTCCAAATTTCATTGAAAATCCCTTAAAAATCGAAATTTCACTTGGAAAACTTAAAATGGCTGTATCTTCTAAACTATGCTTCCTAGAGGGAAATGGGCCTTAATTCGTGACACCATCCAAAAATTCGAAACTTTATTGAAAATCTATTAAAAATCGAAATTTCGCTTGGAAAACTTAAAATGGCTGTATCTCCTTAACTATGCGTCCTAGAGGGAAATGGGACTTAATTCATGACACCATCCAAAAATTTGAAATTTCATTGAAAATCCATTAAAAATCGAAATTTCACTTGCAAAACTTAAAATGGCTGTATCTCCTTAACTATGCGTCCTAGAGGGAAATGGGCCTTAAATCGTGACACCATCCAAAAATTAGAAATTTAATTGAAAATCCATTATAAATCGAAATTTCACTTGGAAAACTTAAAATGGCTGTATCTCCTTAACTATGCGTCCTAGAGGGAAATGGGCCTTAATTCGTGACACCATCCAAAAATTCGAAATTTCATTGAAAATCCATTAAAAATCGAAATTTCACTTGGAAAACTTAAAATGGCTGTATCTCCTTAACTATGAATCCTAGAGAAAAATGAGCCTTAACTATGCGTCCTAGACGCAAATGAAATTTAATTGGTGACACCATCCAAAAATTCGAAATTTCATTGAAAATCCATTAAAAATCGAAATTTCACTTGGAAAACTTAAAATGGCTGTATCTCCTTAACTATGCGTCCTAGGGATTCGTGACACCATCCAAAAATTGGACATTTCATTGAAAATCCATTAAAAATCGTAATTTCAATTGGAAAACTCAAAATGGATGTATCTCCTAAACTATGCGGCCTAGAAGGGAATGGGCCTTAATTCGTGACACAATCCAACAATTCGAAATTTCATGGAAAATCCATTAAAAGTCGAAATTTCACTTGGAAAACTTAAAATGGCTGTATCTCCTAAACTATGCGTCCTAGAGGGAAATGGGCCTTAATTCGTGACACCATCCAAAAATTCGAAACTTCATTGAAAATCCATAAGAAATCGAAATTTCACTTGGAAAACTTAAAATGGCTGTATCTCCTTAACTGTGCGTCCTAGAGGGAAATGGACCTTTAATCGTGACACCATCCAAAAATTCGATATATCATTGAAAATCCATTCAAAATCGAAATTTCACTTGGAAAACTTAAAATGGCTGTATCTCCTTAACCATGCGTCCTAGAGGGAAATGGGCCTTAATTTGTGACACCATCCAAAAATTCGAAATTTCATTGAAAATCCATTAAAAATCGAAATTTCACTTGGAAAACTTAAAATGGCTGTATCTCCTTAACTATGCGTCCTAGACGGAAATGGGCCTTAATTCGTGTCACCATCCAAAAATTCGAGATTGAAAATTCATTAAAAATCGAACTTTGAATTGGAAAATTTAAAATGGCTGTATCTAAAATATGCGCCCTAGAGGGAAATGGGCCTTAATTCGTGACACCATCCAAAAATTGGAAATTTCATTGAAAATCCATTAAAAACCGAAATTTCAGTTGGAAAACATAAAATGGCTGTATCTCCTTAACTATGCGTACTAGAGAGAAATGGGCCTTAATTCGTGACACCATCCTAAAATTGGAAATTTCATTGAAAATCCATTGAAAATCGAAATTTCACTTGGAAAACTTAAAATGGCTGTATCTCCTTAACTATGCGTCCTAGACGGAAATGGGCCGTAATTCGTGTCACCAATCAAAAATTGGAAATTTCATTGAAAATCCATTAAATTTTAAAACTTCACTTGGATAAATAAAAATGGCTGTATCTCCTTAACTATGCGTCCTAGAGGGAAATGGGCCTTAATTCGAGAACCAACCCAAAAATTCGAAATTAAAAGTCGAAATTTCACTTGGAAAACTTAAAATCGCTGTATCTCCTTAACTATGCGTCCTAGAGGGAAATGGGCCTTAATTCGTGACACCATCCAAAAATTCGAAATTTCATTGAAAATCCATTAAAAATCGAAATTTCACTTGGAAAACTTAAAATGGCTGTATCTCCTTAACTATGCGTCCTAGAGGGAAATGGGCCTTAATTCGTGACACCATCCAAAAATTCGAAATTTCTTTGAAAGTCCATTAAAAATCGTGACCCCATCCAAAGTTTCGAAATTTCATTGAAAATCCATTAAAAATCGAAATTTCGCTTGGAAAACTTAAAATGGCTGTATCTCCGTAACTATGCGTCCTAGAGGGAAATGGGCCTTAATTCGTGACACCATCCAAAAATTGGAAATTTCATTGAAAATCCATTAAAAATCTAAATTTCACTTGGAAAACTTAAAACGGCTGTATCTCCTTAACTATGCGTCCTAGAGGGAAATGGGCCTTAATTCGTGACACCATCCAAAAATTCGAAATTTCATTGAAAATCCAATAAAAATCGAGATTTTACTTGGAAAACTTAAAATGGCTGTATCTCCTTAACTATGCCTCCTAGAGGGAAATGGGCCTCAATTCGTGACACCATCCAAAAATTGGAAATTTCATTGAAAGTCCATTAAAAATCGTGACCCCATCCAAAGTTTCGAAATTTCATTGAAAATCCATTAAAAATCGAAATTTCGCTTGGAAAACTTAAAATGGCTGTATCTCCTAAACTATGCGTCCTAGAGGAAAATGGACCTTAAATCGTAACACAATCCAAAAATTGAGAATTTCATTGAAAATCCATTAAAAATCGAAATTTCAGTTGGAAAACATAAAATCGCTGTATCTCCTTAACTATGCGTCCTAGAGGGAAATGGGCCTTAATTCATGACACCATCCAAAAATTGGAAATTTCACTGAAAATCCATTAAAAGTCGAAATTTCACTTGGAAAACTTAAAATGGCTGTATCTCCTTAACTATGCGTCCTAGAGGGAAATGGGCCTTAATTCGTGACGCCATCCAAAAATTCGAAATTTCATTAAAAATTCATTAAAAATCGAATTTTCAGTTGGAAAACTTAAAATGGCTGTATCTCCTTAACTATGCGTCCTAGAGGGAAATGGGCTTTAATTCGTGACACCATCCAAAAATTTGAAATTTCATTGAAAATCCAATAAAAATCGAAATTTCACTTGGAAAACTTAAAATGGCTGTATCTCCTTAACTATGCGTCCTAGAGGGAAATGGGCCTTGATTCGTGACACCATCCAAAAATTGGAAAATTCATTGAAAATCCATTAAAAATTTAAATTTTACTTGGAAAACTTAAAATGGCTCTATCTCCTTAACTACGCGTCCTAGAGTGAAATGGGCCTTAATTCGTGACACCATCCAAAAATTCGAAATTTCATTGACAATCCATAAAAAATCGAAATTTCGCTTGGAAAACTTAAAATGGCTGTATCTCCTTAACTATGCGTCCTAGAGGGAAATGGGCCTTAATTCGTGACACCATCCAAAAATTCGAAATTTCATTGAAAGTCCATTAAAAATCGTGACCCTATCCAAAGTTTCGAAATTTCATTGAAAATCCATTAAAAATCGAAATTTCCCTTGGAAAACTTAAAATGGCTGTATCTCCAAAACTATGCGTCCTAGAGGGAAATGGGCCTTAATTCGTGACACCATCCAAAAATTCGAAATTTCATTGAAAATCCATTAAAAATCGAAATTTCATTGGAAAACTTAAAATGGCTGTATCTCCTGAACTATGCGTCCTAGAGAGGGCCTTAATTCGTGACACCATCCAAAAATTCGAAATTTCATTGAAAATCCATTAAAAATCTAAATTTCAGTTGGAAAACTTAAAATGGCTGTATCTCCTTAACTATGCGTCCTAGAGGGAAATGGGCCTTAATTCGTGACACCATCCAAAAATTATAAATTTCATTGAAAATCCATTAAAAATCGAAATTTCACTTGGAAAACTTAAAATGGCTGTATCTCCTTAACTATGCGTCCTAGAGGGAAATGGGCCTTAATTCGTGACACCATCCAAAAATTCGAAATTTCACTGAAAATCCATTAAAAATCGAAATTTCATTGGAAAACTTAAAATGGCTGTATCTCCTGAACTATGCGTCCTAGAGAGGGCCTTAATTCGTGACACCATCCAAAAATTCGAAATTTCATTGAAAATCCATTAAAAATCTAAATTTCAGTTGGAAAACTTAAAATGGCTGTATCTCCTTAACTATGCGTCCTAGAGGGAAATGGGCCTTAATTCGTGACACCATCCAAAAATTATAAATTTCATTGAAAATCCATTAAAAATCGAAATTTCACTTGGAAAACTTAAAATGGCTGTATCTCCTTAACTATGCGTCCTAGAGGGAAATGGGCCTTAATTCGTGACACCATCCAAAAATTCGAAATTTCACTGAAAATCCATTAAAAATCGAAATTTCATTGGAAAACTTAAAATGGCTGTATCTCCTTTATTATGCGTCCTAGAGGGAAATGGGCCTTAATTCGTGACACCATCCAAAAATTCGAAATTTCATTGAAAGTCCATTAAAAATCGTGACCCTATCCAAAGTTTTGAAATTTCATTGAAAATCCATTAAAAATCGAAATTTCACTTGGAAAACTTAAAATGGCTGTACCTCCAAAACTATGCGTCCTAGAGGGAAATGGGCCTTAATTCGTGACACCATCCAAAAATTGGAAATTTCATTGAAAATCCAATAAAAATCGCGATTTCACTTGGAAAACTTAAAATGGCTGTATCTCCTTAACTATGCGTCCTAGAGGGAAATGGGCCTTAATTCGTGGCACCATCCAAAAATTGGAAAATTCATTGAAAATCCATTAAAAATTTAAATTTTACTTGGAAAACTTAAAATGGCTGTATCTCCTAAACTACGCGTCCTAGAGTGAAATGGGCCTTAATTCGTGACACCATCCAAAAATTCGAAATTTCATTGACAATCCATTAAAAATCGAAATTTCGCTTGGAAAACTTAAAATGGCTGTATCTCCTTAACTATGCCTCCTAGAGGGAAATGGGCCTTAATTCGTGACACCATCCAAAAATTGGAAATTTCATTGAAAATCCATTAAAAATCGAAATTTCATTGGAAAACTTAAAATGGCTGTATCTCCTTTATTATGCGTCCTAGAGGGAAATGGGCCTTAATTCGTGACACCATCCAAAAATTCGAAATTTCATTGAAAGTCCATTAAAAATCGTGACCCTATCCAAATTTTCGAAATTTCATTAAAAATCCATTAAAAATCGAAATTTCACTTGGAAAACTTAAAATGGCTGTATCTCCAAAACTATGCGTCCTAGAGGGAAATGGGCCTTAATTCGTGACACCATCCAAAAATTCGAAATTTCATTGAAAATCCATTAAAAGTCGAAATTTCGCTTGGAAAACTTAAAATCGCTGTATCTCCTTAACTATGCGTCCTAGAAGGAAATGGGCCTTAATTCGTGACACCATCCAAAAATTCGAAATTTCACTGAAAATCCATTAAAAATCGAAATTTCAGTTGGAAAACTTAAAATGGCTGTATCTCCTTAACTATGCGTCCTAGAGGGAAATGGGCCTTAATTCGTGACACCATCCAAAGATTCGAAATTTCATTGAAAGTCCATTAAAAATCGTGACCCTATCCAAAGTTTCGAAATTTCATTGAAAATCCATTAAAAATCGAAATTTCACTTGGAAAACTTAAAATGGCTGTACCTCCAAAACTATGCGTCCTAGAGGGAAATGGGCCTTAATTCGTGACACCTATTATTAACTATGCGTCCTAGAGGGAAATGGGCCTTAATTCGTGACACCATCCAAAAATTCGAAATTTCATTGAAAATCCAATAAAATTCGAAATTTTACTTGGAAAACTTAAAATGGCTGTATCTCCTTAACTATGCGTCCTAGAGGGAAATGGGCCTTAATTCGTGACACCATCCAAAAATTCGAAATTTCATTGAAAGTCCATTAAAAGTCGAAATTTCGCTTGGAAAACTTAAAATGGCTGTATCTCCTTAACTATGCGTCCTAGAGGGAAATGGGCCTTAATTCGTAACACCATCCAAAAATTGGAAATTTCATTGAAAGTCCATTAAAAATCGTGACCCCATCCAAAGTTTCGAAATTTCATTGAAAATCCATTAAAAATCGAAATTTCGCTTGGAAAACTTAAAATGGCTGTATCTCCTTAACTATGCGTCCTAGACGGAAATAGGCCTTAATTCGTTACATCATACAAAAATTCGAAATTTTATTGAAAATCCATTAAAAATCGAAATTTCACTTGGAAAACTTAAAATGGCTGTATCTCCTTAACTATGCGTCCTAGAGGGAAATGGGCCTTAATTCGTGACACCATCCAAAAATTCGAAATTTCATTGAAAATCCATTAAAAATCGAAATTTCACTTGGAAAACTTCAAATGGCTGTATCTCCTTAACTATGCGTCCTAGAGGGAAATGGGCCTTAATTCGTTACATCATCCAAAAATTCGAAATGTTATTGAAAATCCATTAAAAATCGAAATTTCACTTGGAAAACTTAAAATGGCTGTATCTCCTTAACTATGCGTCCTAGAGGGAAATGGGCCTTAGTTCGTGACACCATCCAAAAATTCGAAATTTCATTGAAAATCCATTAAAAATCGAAATTTCACTTGGAAAACTTAAAATGGCTGTATCTCCTTAACTATGCGTCCTAGAGGGAAATGGGTCTTAATTCGTGACACCATCCAAAAATTGGAAATTTTATTGAAAATCCATTAAAAATCTAAATTTCAGTTGGAAAACTTAAAATGGCTGTATCTGTGACACCATCCAAAAATTGGAAATTTCATTGAAAATCCATTAAAAAACGAAATTTCAGTTGGAAAACTTAAAATGGCTGTATCTCCTTAACTATGCGTCCTAGACGGAAATAGGCCTTAATTCGTGACACCATCCAAAAATTCGAAATTTCATTGAAAATCCATTAAAAATCGAAATTTCACTAGGAAAACTTCAAATGGCTCTATCTCCTTAACTATGCGTCCTAGAGGAAAATGGGCCTTAATTCGTGACACCATCCAAAAATTGGAAATTTTATTGAAAATCCATTAAAAATGGAGATGTCACTTGGAAAACTTAAAATGGCTGTATCTCCTTAACTATGCGTCCTAGAGGGAAATGGGCCTTAATTCGTGACACCATCCAAAAATTGGAAATTTCATTGAAAATCCATTAAAATCGAAATTTCACTTGGAAAACTTAAAATGGCTGTATCTCCTTAACTATGCGTCCTAGAGGAAAATGGGCCTTAATTCGTGACACCATCCAAAAATTGGAAATTTTATTGAAAATCCATTAAAAATCTAAATTTCAGTTGGAAAACTTAAAATGGCTGTATCTCCTTAACTATGCGTCCTAGAGGGAAATGGGCCTTAATTCGTGACACCATCCAAAAATTATAAATTTCATTGAAAATCCAATAAAAATCGAAATTTCACTTGGAGAACTTAAAATGTCTGTATCTCCTTAACTATGCGTCCTAGAGGGAAATGGGCCTTAGTTCGTGACACCATCCAAAAATTCGAAATTTCATTGAAAATCCATTAAAAATCGAAATTTCACTTGGAAAACTTAAAATGGCTGTATCTCCTTAACTATGCGTCCTAGAGGAAAATGGGCCTTAATTCGTGACACCATCCAAAAATTGGAAATTTTATTGAAAATCCATTAAAAATCTAAATTTCAGTTGGAAAACTTAAAATGGCTGTGTCTGTGACACCATCCAAAAATTGGAAATTTCATTGAAAATCCATTAAAAAACGAAATTTCAGTTGGAAAACTTAAAATGGCTGTATCTCCTTAACTATGCGTCCTAGACGGAAATAGGCCTTAATTCGTGACACCATCCAAAAATTCGAAATTTCATTGAAAATCCATTAAAAATCGAAATTTCACTAGGAAAACTTCAAATGGCTCTATCTCCGTAACTATGCGTCCTAGAGGAAAATGGGCCTTAATTCGTGACACCATCCAAAAATTGGAAATTTTATTGAAAATCCATTAAAAATGGAGATGTCACTTGGAAAACTTAAAATGGCTGTATCTCCTTAACTATGCGTCCTAGAGGGAAATGGGCCTTAATTCGAGACACCATCCAAAAATTCAAAATTTCATTGAAAATTCATTTAAAATCAAAATTTCACTTGGAAACTTAAAATGGCTGTATCTCCTTAACTATGCGTCCTAGAGGTAAACGGGCCTTAATTCGTGACACTATCCAAAAATTCAAAATTTCATTGAAAATCCATTACAAATCGAAATTTCACATGGATAACTTAAAATGGCTGTATCTCCTAAACTATGCGTCGTAGAGGGAAATGGGCCTTAATTAGTGACATCATTCGAAATTTTATTGAAAAACCATTAAAAATCGAAATTTCACTTGGAAAATTTAAAATGGCTGTATCTCCTTAACTATGCGTCCTAGAGGGAAATGGGCCTTAATTCGTGACACCATCCAAAAATTCGAAATTTCATTGAAAATCCATTAAAAATCGAAATTTCACTTGGAAAACTTAAAATGGATGTATCTCCTAAACTATGCGTCCTAGAGGGAAATGGGCCTTAATTCGTGACACTATCCAAAAATTCGAAATTTCATTGAAAATCCATTAAAAATTGAAATTTCCTAGAGGGAAATGGGCCCTAATTAGTGACATCATTCGAAATTTCATTGAAAAACCATTAAAAATCGAAATTTCACTTGGAAAATTTAAAATGGCTGTATCTCCTTAACTATGCGTCCTAGAGGGAAATGGGCCTTAATTCGTGACACCATCCAAAAATTCGAAATTTCATTGAAAATCCATTAAAAATCGAAATTTCACTTGGAAAATTTAAAATGGCTGTATCTCCTAAACTATGCGTCCTAGAGGGAAATGGGCCTTAATTCGTGACACCATCCAAAAATTCGAAATTTCATTGAAAATCCATTAAAAATCGAAATTTCACTTGGAAAACTTAAAATGGCTGTATCTCCTTAACTATGCGTCCTAGAGGAAATGGGCCTTAATTGGTGACACCATCCAAAAATTCGAAATTTCATTGAAAATCCATTAAAAATCGAGATTTCACTTGGAAAATATAAAATGGCTGTATCTCCTGAATTATGCGTCCTAGAGGGAAATGGGCCTAAATTCGTAACACCATCCAAAAATTCGAAATTTCATTGAAAATCCATTAAAAATCGAAATTTCACTTGGAGAACTTAAAATGTCTGTATCTCCTTAACTATGCGTCCTAGAGGGAAATGGGCCTAAATTCGTAACACCATCAAAAAATTGGAAATTTCATTGAAAATCCATTAAAAATCGAAATTTCAGTTGGAAAACTTAAAATCGCTGTATCTCCTTAACTATGCGTCCTAGAGGGAAACGGGCCTTAATTCGTGACACCATCCAAAAATTTGAAATTTCATTGAAAGTCCATTGAAAATCGTGACCCCATCCAAAGTTTCGAAATTTCATTGAAAATTTATTAAAAATCGAATTTTCACTTGGAAAACTTAAAATGGCTGTATCTCCTTAACTATGCGTCCTAGAGGGAAATGGGCCTTAATTCGTGACACCATCCCAAAATTCGAAATTTCATTGAAAATCCATTAAAAATCGAGATTTCACTTGGAAAACTTAAAATGGCTGTATCTCCTTAACTATGCATCCTAGAGGAAAATGGACCTTAATTCGTGACACCATCCAAAAATTCGAAATTTCATTGAAAATCCATTAAAAATCGAAATTTCACTTGGAAAACTTAAAATGGCTGTATCTCCTTAACTATGCGTCCTAGAGGGAAATGGGCCTTAATTCGTGACACCATCCAAAAATTGGAAATTTCATTGAAAATCCATTAAAAATCGAAATTTCACTTGGAAAACTTAAAATGGCTGTATCTCCTTAACTATGCGTTCTAGAAGGAAATTGGCCTTAATTCGAGACACCATCCAAAAATTGGAAATTTCATTGAAAATTCATTTAAAATCAAAATTTCACTTGGAAACTTAAAATGGCTGTATCTCCTTAACTATGCGTCCTAGAGGTAAACGGGCCTTAATTCGTGACACTATCCAAAAATTCAAAATTTCATTGAAAATCCATTACAAATCGAAATTTCACATGGATAACTTAAAATGGCTGTATCTCCTAAACTATGCGTCGTAGAGGGAAATGGGCCTTAATTAGTGACATCATTCGAAATTTTATTGAAAAACCATTAAAAATCGAAATTTCACTTGGAAAATTTAAAATGGCTGTATCTCCTTAACTATGCGTCCTAGAGGGAAATGGGCCTTAATTCGTGACACCATCCAAAAATTCGAAATTTCATTGAAAATCCATTAAAAATCGAAATTTCACTTGGAAAACTTAAAATGGATGTATCTCCTAAACTATGCGTCCTAGAGGGAAATGGGCCTTAATTCGTGACACTATCCAAAAATTCGAAATTTCATTGAAAATCCATTAAAAATTGAAATTTCCTAGAGGGAAATGGGCCTTAATTAGTGACATCATTCGAAATTTCATTGAAAAACCATTAAAAATCGAAATTTCACTTGGAAAATTTAAAATGGCTGTATCTCCTTAACTATGCGTCCTAGAGGGAAATGGGCCTTAATTCGTGACACCATCCAAAAATTCGAAATTTCATTGAAAATCCATTAAAAATCGAAATTTCACTTGGAAAATTTAAAATGGCTGTATCTCCTAAACTATGCGTCCTAGAGGGAAATGGGCCTTAATTCGTGACACCATCCAAAAATTCGAAATTTCATTGAAAATCCATTAAAAATCGAAATTTCACTTGGAAAACTTAAAATGGCTGTATCTCCTTAACTATGCGTCCTAGAGGAAATGGGCCTTAATTGGTGACACCATCCAAAAATTCGAAATTTCATTGAAAATCCATTAAAAATCGAGATTTCACTTGGAAAATATAAAATGGCTGTATCTCCTGAATTATGCGTCCTAGAGGGAAATGGGCCTAAATTCGTAACACCATCCAAAAATTCGAAATTTCATTGAAAATCTATTAAAAATCGAAATTTCACTTGGAGAACTTAAAATGTCTGTATCTCCTTAACTATGCGTCCTAGAGGGAAATGGGCCTAAATTAGTAACACCATCAAAAAATTGGAAATTTCATTGAAAATCCATTAAAAATCGAAATTTCAGTTGGAAAACTTAAAATCGCTGTATCTCCTTAACTATGCGTCCTAGAGGGAAACGGGCCTTAATTCGTGACACCATCCAAAAATTTGAAATTTCATTGAAAGTCCATTGAAAATCGTGACCCCATCCAAAGTTTCGAAATTTCATTGAAAATTTATTAAAAATCGAATTTTCACTTGGAAAACTTAAAATGGCTGTATCTCCTTAACTATGCGTCCTAGAGGGAAATGGGCCTTAATTCGTGACACCATCCAAAAATTCGAAATTTCATTGAAAATCCATTAAAAATCGAGATTTCACTTGGAAAACTTAAAATGGCTGTATCTCCTTAACTATGCGTTCTAGAAGGAAATTGGCCTTAATTCGAGACACCATCCAAAAATTGGAAATTTCATTGAAAATTCATTTAAAATCGAAATTTCACTTGGAAAACTTAAAATGGCTGTATCTCCTTAACTATGCGTCCTAGAGGTAAACGGCCTTTAATTCGTGACACCATCCAAAAATTGGAAATTTCATTGAAAATCCATTAAAAATCGAAATTTCACTTGGAAAACTTAAAATGGCTGTATCTCCTTAACTATGCGTTCTAGAAGGAAATTGGCCTTAATTCGAGACACCATCCAAAAATTGGAAATTTCATTGAAAATTCATTTAAAATCGAAATTTCACTTGGAAACTTAAAATGGCTGTATCTCCTTAACTATGCGTCCTAGAGGTAAACGGGCTTTAATTCGTGACACTATCCAAAAATTCAAAATTTCATTGAAAATCCATTAAAAATCGAAATTTCACTTGGAAAACTTAAAATGGTTGTATCTCCTTAACTATGCGTCCTAGAGGGAAATGGGCCTCAATTCGTGACCCCATCCAAAATTTCGAAATTTCATTGAAAATCCATTAAAAATCGAAATTTCACTTGGAAAACTTCAAATGGTTGTATCTCCTTAACTATGCGTCCTAGAGGGAAATGGGCCTCAATTCGTGACCCCATCCAAAATTCCGAAATTTCATTGAAAATTCATTAAAAATCTAAATATCACTTGGAAACTTAAAATGGCTGTATCTCCTTAACTATGCGTCCTAGAGGGAAATGGGCCTTAGTTCGTGACACCATCCAAAGATTCGAAATTTCATTGAAAATCCAATAAAAATCGAAATTTCACTTGGAAAACTTAAAATGGCTGTATCTCCGTAACTATGTGTCCTAGACGGAAATAGGCCTAAATTCGTGACACCATCCAAAAATTGGAAATTTCATTGAAAATCCATTAAAAATCTAAATTTCACTTTGAAAACTTAAAATGGCTGTATCTCCTAAACTATGCGTCCTAGAGGGAAATGTGCCTTTATTCGTGACACCATCCAAAAATTGGAAATTTCAATGAAAGTCCACTAAAAATCGTGACCCCATCCAAAGTTTCGAAATTTCATTGAAAATCCATTAAAATTAGAATTTTACTTGGAAAACTTAAAATGGCTGTATCTCCTTAACTATGCGTCCTAGAGGGAAATGGGCCTTAATTCGTGACACTATCCAAAAAATCGAAATTTCATTGACAATCCATTAAAAATCGAAATTTCACTTGGAAAACTTAAAATGGCTGTATCTCCTTAACTATGCGTCCTAGAGGAAATGGGCCTTAATTGGTGACACCATCCAAAAATTCGAAATTTCATTGAAAATCCATTAAAAATCGAGATTTCACTAGGAAAACTTAAAATGGCTGTATCTCCTGAATTATGCGTCCTAGAGGGAAATGGGCCGTAATTCGTGACACCATCCAAAATTTCATTGAAAGTCCATTCAAAAATTTGAAATTTCATTGAAAATTCATTAAATATCGAGATTTCACTTGGAAAACTTAAAATGGCTGTATCTCCTTAACTATGCGTCCTAGAGGAAATGGGCCTTAATTGGTGACACCATCCAAAAATTCGAAATTTCATTGAAAATCCATTAAAAATCGAGATTTCACTTGGAAAACTTAAAATGACTGTATCTCCTTAACTATGCGTCCTAGAGGGAAATGGGCCTTAATTCGTGTCACCATTCTAAAATTCGAAATTTCATTGAAAATCCATTAACAATAGCAGATTTCACTTGGAACACTTAAAATGGCTGTATCTCCTTAACTATGCGTCCTAGAGGGAAATGGGCCTTAATTCGTGACACCATCAAAAAATTGGAAATATTATTGAAAATCCATTAAAAATCGAAATTTCACTTGGAAAACTTAAAATGGCTCTATCTCCTTAACTATGCGTCCTAGAAGGAAATGGGCCTTAATTCGTGACACCATCCAAAAATTCTAAATTTTATTGAAAATCCATTAAAAATCGAAATTTCTCTTTTAAAACTTAAAATGGCTGTATCTCCTTAACTATGTGTCCTAGAGGGAAATGGGACTTAATTCGTGACACCATCCAAAAATTCGAAATTTCATTGAAAATCCATTAAAATTGGAATTTCACTTAGAAAACTTAAAATGGCTGTATCTCCGTAACTATGCGTCCTAGACGGAAATAGGCCTAAATTCGTGACACAATCCAAAAATTCGAAATTTCATTGAAAATCCATTAAAAATCAAAATTTCAGTTGGAAAACTTAAAATGGCTGTATCTCCTTAACTATGCGTCCTAGAGAGAAATGGGCCTTAATTCGTAACACCATACAAAAATTGGAAATTTCATTGAAAATCCATTAAAATCGAAATTTCACTTGGAAAACTTAAAATGGCTGTATCTCCTTAACTATGCGTCCTAGAGGGAAATGGGCCTTAATTCGTGACACCATCCAAAAATTCGAAATATCATTGAAAATCCATTAAAAATCTAAATTTCAGTTGGAAAACTTAAAATGGCTGTATCTCCTTAACTTTGCGTCCTAGAGGGAAATGGGCCTTCGTGACACCATCCAAAAATTGGAAATTTCATTGAAAATCCATTAAAAATCGAAATTTCATTGGAAAACTTAAAATGGCTGTATCTCCTTAACTATGCGTCCTAGAGGGAAATGGGCCTTAATTCGTGACACCATCCAAAGATTCGAAATTTCATGGAAAATCCATTAAAAATCGAAATTTCACTTGGAAAACTTAAAATGGCTGTATCTCCTTAACTATGCGTCCTAGAGGGAAATGGGCCTTAATTCGTGACACCATCCACAAATTGGAAATTTCATTGAAAATCCATTAAAAATCGAAATTTCACTTGGAAAACTTAAATTGGCAGTATCTCCTTAACTATGCGTCCTAGAGGGAAACGGGCCTTAATTCGTGTCACCATTCTAAAATTCGAAATTTTATTGCAAATTCATTAAAATTCCAGATTTCACTTGGAAAACTTAAAATGGCTGTATCTCCTTAACTAACCGTCCTAGAGGGAAATGGGCCTTAATTCGTGTCACCATTCTAAAATTCGAAATTTCATTGAAAATCCATTAAAAATTCCAGATTTCACTTGGAAAACTTAAAATGGCTGTATCTCCTTAACTATGCGTCCTAGAGGGAAATGGGCCTTAATTCGTGACACCATCCAAAAATTCCAAATTTCATTGAAAACCCATCAAAAATCGAAATTTCACTTGGAAAACTTAAAATGGCTGTATCTCCTTAACTATGCGTCCTAGAGGGAAATGGGCCTTAATTCGTGACACCATCCAAAAATTCCAAATTTCATTGAAAACCCATCAAAAATCGAAATTTCACTTGGAAAACTTAAAATGGCTGTATCTCCTTAACTATGCGTCCTAGAGGGAAATGGGCCTTAATTCGTGTCACCATTCTAAAATTCGAAATTTCATTGAAAATCTACTAAAAATCGAAATTTCACTTGGAAAACTTAAAATGGCTGTATCTCCTTAACTTTGCGTCCTAGAGGAAAATGGGCCTTAACTCGTGACACCATCCAAAAATTCGAAATTTCATTGAAAATCCATTAAAAATCTAAATTTCACTTGGAAAACTTAAAACGGCTGTATCTCCTTAACTATGCGTCCCAGAGGGAAACATTGCGTTAAGGTCTTTTTTCGTTTAAGAGCTTCAAATGTTTGTACATCCTAATTTATTTGTCCTAAAGGGTAATGGGAAAATCTTTATCTTTGTGACTCTATTATACATTTGCGTATTGTCTGACAACCAATTTGTGGATCCCTTTATAATTTGTTCAACATACTCGTATGTTTATCAACTCTTCCTTGTTGTGTGCAGAAGCAATACTTGAAATCGAGAAAGAGTACTCTGTTAGATTCAAGAAGCATACGGAGTGGGTGCATAAGCTGTAACTTTTTGAGTTTCTCACGTATGTGGAGAACAACCAACTGTAATGCGCAAATACCATGTAAATGCATTTAGTAGTCTCCTCTACAGTGCTACTACTAACACCTAAATACACACTCATTAATTCTCCGATTGTTTCGGCTCCCTGTCACAGAGAGACAAACAAAAGAAAGTATGTAACCATCATTAATTGTTCAAATAATATCATCAAATAGATACCTGAAAAAAGTATTATAACATAAGAAAAAAAATAAATAAGTAGGTAATTGTTTAGTTTGTGATGAAACCAAGCAAATGGAGAGAAGCAAGAAAAGCAACCATGTCATCATGCTTTTGTCTCTCTTTGATTTTTCATAATGGCACTTGGGGGATAATGTCAAAATGATTATGATGAGTCTTTTGTGACAATGATGACATTGGGACAATGTCTTGTCATCGAAATTTTTCCCGTAAAAAAACTCCATCCATCCAGGTGCAACTCTTTTGAGTTTATGTTTGAGGTTTTGTTGCAATCGTTATTACTTAACCAATGTTTTATTTTAAAGAAATACTTTTTTGGGCAGCTGGAAAGAGTTAAGGGGGATTTGCTGTGGAACAAGGGTTAATGAGTTGTCTATTGAATGAAAACATATAGATTAACACTTATCAAGCAAAATGGTTTGGAAATGTTATTTTAGCCACAACGGACGCATGTAAGTAAGTGGTACTTAATAAGGTAAGATTTATCCCAGGGGCACCACTGGCTTACCGCAAAAAGGGAATACTATGTCGACCAATAACATCTGCAAACCTTCCAAAAATCCTTTGGTTTCCATAACCAAACTTTTAAGAATAAGGGACTGTAATACCAATCTTTAAACTACTGGTTGGAATAATGGAAAAGGTTGATAGAACCCATGGGGAACCATGCAGATTTCTCATTGAGTTTTGACTTTCTCGATTATCTTAACCAACCTTAAGGACTTGTATCTTAAAGTTTTAATAAATCAAACTCTGAGGTCAATGGAAGCGGTGAGAGTGAAGATTTAGGAGATACCTCATTAATTTTTGACGTTACGAAATATTTTCTTATCATTTATATAGAATTCGAAAGGTGCTTCAGTGTTTTCTATCTTCACGATGTTAGTGAACAAATTATGCTTTTTATTTTCCTGCACTTCATATTGATTTGGACATATACATATAAAATAAACGGTTTTAACCAAATATGGATCCTGTCGGCATAAAACCGAGAAAAGTAAATCTCTAGGCAGAGGACCGAGTTTTGCTCTCGATAATCTTATCGAAACACTATCCTGCAGGTTGAAATTTGAAAGATCACAGAAAGCGTTCTGCGAGAACAAACTTATCGTCAAAGCGATTTTGTTGCAGGTGCAAAATCATCACGGAATTGAACTTGATGGGACGTTCTTACCGCTTGAGCGATTTTTTCAATGGAGCAAGTTTATCGCTGGAGCAATTTTATCGCTGGAGCAATTTTTTTGCCGGTGGAATTTTTTTGCCGGAGGGATTTTATTGCTGGAGCGATTTTATCACTGGTGTGATTTTATCGCTGGAGCAATTTTATCGCTGGAACAATTTTATTGCTGTGGCGATTTTATCGCTGGAGCAATTTTATCGCTGTAGCGATTTTATCGCGAGAGTGATTTTATATCTTGAGCTGTTTTATCCCTGGAGCGATTTCATCGCTGGAGCAATTTTATCGTTGTAGCGATTTTATCGCTTGCTATTTAATGGCTTGACCGATTCTATCTTTGAGCTGATCAGATTTTTTCACTGAGGTGGTTTTATGCGGAAGCGAATTTATCGTTAGAGGGATTTTATAGCTTGAGCTATATTATGATTACAGCAATTTTATCGTTTTAATGATTTTTCGCTTGAGTTTTTTATCCTTGGAACGATTTTATCATTGGAACGATTTTATCGTTGGAACGATTTTATCGCTTGAGCGATTTTATGGCTTAAACAATTTTATCGCTTGAGCAATTCTATCGCTGAGGTGATTTGAGCTATTTTACCGCTGGAGTGATTTTATAGCTTGAGCTATTTTGCTGTTGGAGAGATTTTATTGCTTTAGTGATTTTATATCTTGAGCGGTCCTATGGCTGGAGTGATTTTATCAGTGGAGCTATTTTATTAATGAGTCGATTTTCTCGCTGGAGTAATTTTATTGCTGTAGCGATTTTATTGCTAGTATGATTTTATGGATGCTAGAGTGATTTTATCGCTTAAGCTATTTTATCGTTGGACCGATTTTATCGCTGAAACAATTTTTACGCTTGAGCGATTCTATCGCTAAAGTGATCTTATGCAGAAGCGATTTTATCGCTGCGTTAATTTTATAGTGAGGCGATTTTATCACTAGAGTGATTTTATAGCTTGAGCTATTTTATCATTGGAGCGATTTTATCGCTGGAATGATTTTATCGCTGAAGTGTTTCTGTCGCTTGAGCTATTTTATCGTTGAGGTGATTTTAATGTGAACCGATTTTATCACTGGAGTGATTCTATCGTTTGATCTATTTTATCGCTGAAGTGTTTCTGTCGATTGAGCGATTCTATCGCTGGAGCGATTTGATCACTGAAACGATTTTTTTGCTTGCTCGATTTTAACTCTGGAGCGATTTTATGGCTTAGGCGACTTAATCGCTAAAGTAATTTTATTGCTGGAGCGATTCTATCTCTGGAACGATTTTATCGCAGAAGCTATTTTATTGCTGAGGCGATTTTCTCGCTATAGCAATTTTATTGCTGTAGCGATTTTATTATTAGAGTGATTTTATCGCTTGAGCTATGTTATCACTGGAGGGATTTAATCGCTGAAACAATTTTAACCCTTGAATTGATTTTATGCTGAAGCGATTTTATCGCTGAGATAATTTTAAGATGAAGCGATTTTATCATTAGAGTGACTTTAAAGCTTGTGCTATGCATTGCAGTGATTTTATCGCTGGAGTGTTTCTATTGCTTGAGCTATTTTATCGCTGAGGTGATTTTTATGTCAAGCCATTTTATCGTTTAGGTGATTTTATGCTGAAGCGATTTTATCACTGAAGTGATTTTAGCGTCCTGGTTGTTATTGCCCTTATGGCAATTTTACTGTCCGTAAAGATGATCATGCTCGATGTCCTTGATGCGTTCACACCCCACCACCTCTCGCATTTCGTGATCACCTAGATCTCCGCCTACAGGACCGTATAATGGTTTGTCAGTCGAAAAAAGATCTCAGTTCCTGGGTTCTCAATGTAAACCTCCAGGCCCACCCTGTCCTCGAGGTTTGATCCATCTGTATAGCATGATCGCCCAGATGGCAATACCAGAGTTCAGTCAATCCAAGGCTGTGCCTCTGGCAGCAGTGTTTCACACTCGATCTCAAGTGTCATCTCAGGTATTCGATCGAAAATCTCTTCTAAACCATCCGTGTTTCCTACAGCCTCCTCGATTATACCGCGATGATACGAGCTGCTCCTATCTTCAATTTATTCTCCCATCGCCTTAAGTCTCATAGCCGCAATGGCTGTCTCACACTTAATCTGTGTGTCAATGGGACGGATATCTAGAATAGTCTTCTATGCCTCGATTATACCGCGATTATATGAGCGGCTCCTATCTTTTATTTATTCTCCCATCGCCTTAAGTCTCATAGCCGCAATGGCTATCTCTCACTTAATCTGTATGTCAATTGGTCAGATATCTAGAATAGTCTCCAATGCCCTAGTGGGCGAGGTCCTCATTGCTTCGCCTATGTCAAGACAACATGTTCTCAGAACCTACATAGAGTCCAACATCTGTGAGCCTTCTCAGTATGTTCTCGAATATGACACTTCCAATTCAATTTCCTGTCCAATATCACTTCTAAGTATTTGACCTTGTCAGATATCGAAATCGTTCTATTAAGGAAACGTGGTGCGTCAAAATGGCCCATCTTAGTCTTCTTCGTGAGCAGGCAGTTTTCAGTCTTCGCTGGGTTAACATTGAGATCCCTGGATATAGCCTAGATGTATGCCATCTGCAAGACCCTTTCGGATCTTCTGCATAGCTAATTCGGATCCTAACCTTTTAGAAGCATTATAACATCGTCTGAGTTGCAGATGGGTTCAAATCCCTTCTCAGTCAGCATCCGTAATAGGTCATTTATGGTGGTCACCCATTGGATTGGCGATAAAAAAGAAAAGTCAACTTTTTTCTCATTGGGGTGCCCGCTGGATATAGTGTCCACTATTTGAAGATCTTACTGTACTAGCATTTAAAAATTTAATTCATTTAATATTGTCTCCATGAACCATGTAAGTATGCCTACAAATTTTGCTTGCTTTTCGATTGTGTTCGTCTCTCTCTATTGGCATTGCTCTCCATCCATCTCATCTATCATAATCATATACCCCTGTTGCAAAGCTTACATCTTTATTTGGACATGACTTGTCTTTATGATTTAATTATTTGTCTCACGCCAAGTTATTCGCTTCTTAATCCCATAATCGCCTTGTTATTGTGGTCTCATTACCTAACCCCCCACACTGCTTTGGTCTGGTCGACAACTTCAAGCATCAAGATTTATCTATTCCCCTGGCTCACTGTGTGCAGTGCAAAGTTTTCCCGAAACAGTCTCTGAGCACAGCAAAGTTGTCGAATATTGATTACATTTTGTGACTTTTGTTGTGCGATTGCATGGCCCAGCCACCCACCTACCCACCAAATGGGGGCGAAACCCTTTGGCAAACACATTCTCTGCGTGCGTTCTGTTGTTATCGATGTTCAACCCTCAATTTAAGCGGTTTTGTTGAAAACAAAAGCTTACGCATTAGGAAGATACAAAATAGAAAATTTTTGAAAGGGGGTGGCAGAGGCAGTGGCATAGACCACCAGCAGCAGACAGTCAAAGCGGCGTATGGCCACTCTGTTAGTACGTCATTTACTCGCCATACTCGTATAATTAGTAATCAACAATAAATAACATGCATAAGTAAGTACAAATTACCGCTAAAATGTTGTCGGTCTGTCTGTCTGTCTGTCCGTCGTGCTGGCGTCCAACCACCCTGGCATACGCCCATGCACCCTCACCAGCCATAGACCTGCTACATACAACCACAGCCAGGCGACTTGTAAATCCCCAACGGCCCAAAACCGTCGTAGTACGGCTTCCGAATGTATTCCCCAGCGTTTGTTGCTGCTTTTCCTGATTATTTTTCCATGTGGCTTTTTGTCTTTCATTTTAATTGCGTTTGATTGTGGTCGGTTTTTAGTCAGTCGTCTCTCGTTTTCATCTGACATTGATGTTGTCGTCACTGCCAAGGCATACATCTTTCTTTTATCCTTTTAGGGCATCTCGTTTGGCTTTTTGTGTTGTTATTTTTTTTTTGGTTGTTTTCCTGGCCTCTTGTATGGAATATGGCTTTCATCTCAATTCCCAGAAGAGTTTAATTTTGTAGCCTTTTCGGGCATCCTGTGCTTTTGTTGCCATAGCTACTGAGATTGCTGAAATTTTGGCTAATTATTCATGATTTCTTTGGAGGGTTATACCAATTGTCATCAATTTAGCATATCATTGCTACGAGTAGATATTTTGGTCCAAGTTAAATTAGAGCTTCAATACAAAGTTTATGAAAACGTTATAATTCTTAGAAAATAATTGCCATTTCAAAAGACATGGAGAACTTTTCGTCGAAATTGGATTTCATAAAAAATTTGGCCAGAATTGATTAGATATTTGAAGATTATTTTTTTGAAATTTTGATTTCCATAAAAAAATTCTTAAAAATTTTAATTTTATAGAAAACTAGCCTAACCGCGCTCGCTCCGCTGTCCCTTCTATAACTCTCCAATATCTGTTTAGGGTGGGAACACTTCGCCCTGAATGCGGATATTAAATTCGTGCCATTTTAGCCTATGACTCTGAACGCGTTTGAATCCTGGCGAGAACATCGAACAAAGCGTTGTTTATCCCCTCCGCTGGGTAATTGGACCCAAATTTTAATACGATATTCGTTTCCTGGTCCCCAATACCTTTCATTTGAAACTCTTATTGTGCCCATCGGACCACTTTTGGATATGGGTGGCGTTTTTGGGGTAAGGGGTCCGCCTCCGCCCGATATCTATGTTTCCTTCCAGACAACCGTACACAATCTTTGAAAATTTTAAGAAAATCGGTTCAGCCAAGTATCGTATAGTCATAATGGGTATAATTTTGAGGGGTGGCGTGACCCACTATATTTCGATCTGATTTTGTGTGCCAGATTCGAAATCTACTCCAAAATACCTTTTATTTGAGCCCCATATTGAAATGAACGTCCAATATGTCTGTTAGGGGGAGTTTTGGGATTGGGGCGCCCTAATGGGTACTTAGACTCCCAAATACCTTTTATTTGAGTCCCATATTGAAATGAACCTCCAATATGTCTGTTTGGGGGAGTTTTGGGGTTGGGGCGGCCCGATGGGTACTTAGACTCAAGTTTTAAAACACATTCGTATTCTACTCTCCAATACCTTTTATTTGATACCTATATTGCCCCGATCGGTCCACTTTTGATTTTGGGTTGTGTTTTTGGCATAAGGGGGAAGGCTGTCCCCCTTGCGATACTGACAAATAATATAGCCTATGTTTTCGCTGCCAGACCAACCTAAACAATATGCGAAAATTTCGAGAAAATTGGTTCTGCCGTTTTTCAGTCTATACGGAACAAACAAACCGAGTCCCATATATCCGAGATTGGCTAATGTGCTCATTTTGGGGTTTTTTTGGGGGTGGGGTGAGCCCCTATACTTCGACATGAATTTCTATGCCAGATTCGTTATCTACTCCCGCATACATTTCATTTGATACCCATATTGTCCTTATCAGTCCACTTTTGATTTTGGATGGTGTTTTTGTGGTAAGGGGGAGGGTCCGCCCCCTTCCGTTATCGACAAATTATAAAGCCTATTCCTACTTCCTGACCATATTCGTAATCTACTCCCGAAAAGCTTTCATTTGAGTCCCATATTGTCATGATAGTCAAATAAACCTATTTTAAGGGGTTTTTGGGGCTGGGGCGGCCCCCCAGGTACTTGGACCCAACTTTTATTATGAAATTTGTACTCTACTCTTGAATACCTTTCATTTGTATTCCAAATTGTCCCGATCGGTTTACTCTTATTTTTGGGTAGTACTTTTGGGGTAAGGGGTAGGGTCGGTCCCCCTGCGGATATCAAAAAACTATATAGCCTATGTTTCCTTCCAGGGAAACCTACATAATCGGTGAAAATTTTAAGGTAATCGGTTGAGCCGTTTTTGAGTCTATACGGAACAAACAAACAAACAAACCGACAAACAAACACAAATTAATTTTTATACCCTCCACCATAGGATGGGGGAATACTAATTTCGTCATTCTGTTTGTAATACCTCGCAACATGCGTCTAAGACCCCATAAAGTATATATATTCTGAATCGTCATGTCATTTTAAGTCGATCTAGCCATGTCCGTCCGTCTGTCTGTCGAAAGCACGCTAACTTTCGAAGGAGTAAAGCTAGCCGCTTGAAATTATGCACAAATACTTTTTATTAGTGTAGGTCGGTTGGTATTGCAAATGGACCAAATCGGTCCAAGTTTTGATAAAGCTGCCATATAAACCGATCATGGGTCTTGACTTCTTGAGCCTCTGGAGGGCGCAATTCTTATCCGATTTTTTTGAAATTTTGCACGTAGTGTTTTGATATTACCATCAACAACAACGCTAAGTATGGTTTACATCGGTCCTTGTTTTGATATAGCTGCCATATAAACCGATCTTGGGTCTTGACTTCTTGAGCCTCTGGAGGGCGTAATTCTCGTCTGATTTTACTGAAATTTTTCACGTAGTGTTTTGGTATCACTTTCAACAACAACGCTAAGTATGGTTTATATCGGTCCATGTTTTGATATAGCTGCCATATAAAGCGATCTAGGGTCTTGACTTCTTGAGCTTCTAGAGAGCTCAATTCTCAACCGATTTAACTGAAATTTTGCACGTATTGTTTTGGTATCACTTCCAACAACTGTGCTAAGTATGATTAAAATCGGTTCATAATCTGGTATAGGTGTCATATAAACCGATCTTGGGTCTTGACTTCTTCAGCTTTTAGAGTGCGCAATTCTTATCCAATTTGAATGAATTTTGGCACGTAGTATTTTGTTATGATGTCCAACAACTGTGCCAAATATGGTTCAAATCGGTTCATAACCTGATATAGCTGTCATATAAACAGATCTGGGGACTTAATTTTTTGAGGGCGCAATTCCTATCCGATTTGGCTAAAATTTCGCAAGACTTTATTTATTGTTACTTTCAACAACTATGTCAAATAAAGTACAAGTCGGTTCATAACCTGATATAGCTGTCATATAAACCGATCTGGGATCTTGACTTCTTGAGCCTCTAGAGGTCGCAATTATTATCCGATTTGCCTGAAATTTTGTACGACGGATTCTCTCATGACCATTAACAAACGTGTTTATTATTGTCTGAATCGGTCTATAGCCCGCTACAGCTCCCATATAAATCGATCTCTCTATTTTACTTCTTGAGCCGACAAAGGGCGCAATTCTTATTCGAATTGGCTGACATTTTACACAGGTCTCCAACATATAATTTTAATTGTGGTCCAAACCGGACCATATCTTGGTATCGCTCTAATAGCAGAGCAAATCTTTTCTTATATCCTTTTTTTTTTGCCTAAGAAGAGATGCCGGAAAAAGAACTCGACAAATGCGATCCATGGTGGAGGGTATATAAGATTCGGCCCGGCCGAATCTGTTCTTTACGTTCCTGTGTACTTAATGACCTTTTGCCATAAGCAAGCATTTTGTCCGTTTTTCTTCAGTTGCCGCTGTGATACTGAAGCAGATCAGTCTTTGTGACTTTTTGAACATTGTAGTATGAGTACTTCTTTCTATAGCCTTAGGATATACCAATGTCAGCACTGGCCTCATTTTGGCCGTATTGGTTAACAAATAAATCATCTGTTGGTCTACTTCCCCATTTTTAACAAACATCCTTCAGGAGGAGTAAAAGACTCACAATGCCATACTTTTTTCAGTACAATGTCGAATCGAAGACTAGCCTAAGGAAGCCTAGACTAGCCTAAGGTATTTCACTTCGATTACCTCCTTCGCCGAGTGAAAATTATCCATTCTGTGTTTCTTGGGTACTTCTTCAACCCACGGTATTCATCTTAGACCTCTGCCGCATTCGCTCTCCTAAACTTTTTACCTAATGATCTCTGTTCTTTACCTGTTCCTGCGTCACTTCTTATAACACTGTTAAACTTATGCGCATGCTCAACCCATTTCCCCCCCCCCCCATTATAGGCTAGCATAAATGGAGTTTTTACGATGAAACACTTCTTGAGTCCATAAAAGTAGTGACATAAAAATGAAAGGACAATCATGGGTTGTTTAGGCCAATCACGAAATGAATTCATAATCCAGTTAGCATAAAACTGCGAAATGTGCTTATGATGATGCATTTTAACAGCCTCGTTATGGTGTCACTTTAGATAAAGTCAGTCGTACGTTACTCCTCTGGCATGGCAGCAAAAGACACTTTAAGATGTCTTTTCAAGAGCAGTTTTATATTCACATTTGATTCTTGGCCTGCGAGCCAAAGAACATCTGCGCGATTCTTTCAACTCTGTTGTGGGAAGGGGGGAGAACAACAACAACTGAACAATGTTTGTTGAGAGTATCTTCGACATCATAATCGGCTAATAAAACTACCAAGTCAACTACCATGTATGCCTTATTCTAGAGGCGGGGAGAGCGATGACAATGATGATTGTCATCATTAGGCTGATGATTAGGTCATCACATGGCCATCCACGCAAGTTAGTTGTTGAAGGCAAATTGAAAAGGACATTGCCACAGTGTGTGCAGAGTAGAGGAGAGGACACAAGAGTATTGACTGATAACGATCACAGCTAAATATTGTTTTGTTGTTTTTGGGCTAAAATCAACAATCCAGCCAATGTTGCGCATACATACCGTTTGTATTGTAATTCCTTTCTCTCATTCATTCATGGGTGCTGGTGTGTCTATGGAATTTATTTTTTGTTGCCTTCAAAACAAGCCAAATCGTATTGGGTTACAATCAAAGATAAGCTGTACAAATATTGCCATGCAAAAGATGGCAAATTATAAGGCCAAACAGCCAACCAGCCTGACTGCCACCCGGCCACGGATTTAGTCAGGAACTGAGTTTAAATTTTTTTCTGTTTTTGGGTTTTTTGGGAAACATGAGTAGAATGCTCTAAAGCATGCAACAAACGCCATGGACAAATAATCATAAATAATAACAATAACAATAAATAGGAGCCCATCCATCCATCCATCCATCCATTCATTCATTCGTTCTTCGTTAGCTGAGCATTAGGGCAAAAAGCATAACAGCAAATAAAAGCGGAGTTTGAAAAACGAGTATTAAATAAATTTGTAACGATTTTCTAATTTCAACCCCCTTTGGCCAAGGACGTTGAGGCTGCCCATTTGTTTCCTTTTGTACACAGTCAGTTATTCACTCAATCAGCAAACATTGATTGGTATCTTTGAGCAAGAACTACAACAACCACAACGGGGGAAATTGTTACCAAAAACATCAGAGATGTAAAACAAGTCTTTATCTTGTTTTATTTTGGGATTTGCGAGTTACGAATGATAATGTCAGACAGGGTTGTGGCACAACATAAATTTGAGCTTAGCAATAGAGCACAGTGGCGATAAAAGGTTAGTGTTACCTAAGTTTTTTTATGGAAAAGGAATAAAGTCCCATATAAAGTACTCTCCGTTTTGGAGAAGGATAGTTTTAGGAACCTTTTCTTAAAGGAAGGGTAAGTTTAGTACCCTTTCTCCAAAGGAAGGGTAGTTGTATTAACCTTTGCTTAAAGGAAAGGTAATTTTGGTACTCTTTCCATAAAGGACAGAGTTTCAGTACATTTTTTTAAGGGAACTGAGTTTTAGTACCCTTTCCCTATAGAAACTGAGTTTGAGTAACCTTTCCCTAAAGGAACTGAGTACTATTTCCCCAAAGGAATGGAGTTTTAGTACCCCTTCTCTAAAGGAACTGAGTTGTAATATCCTTTCCCTTGGGGAAGGGTAGTTTTAGAACCCTTCCCCTTAACGACGGGTAGTTTTAGTACACTTTCCCTAAAGGATATATAGTTCAAGTACCCTTTCCCTTTAGTAGGGGTAGTTTAAGTACCATTTCCCTCAAGGAAGGCTAGTTTTAGAATCCTTTCACTAAAGTAAGGGTAGTTTTAGTACCCTTTCCCTAAAGGAAGGTAAGTTTTAGTACCCATTCCCTAAAGGAAGGCTAGTTTTAGGACCATTTCCCTAAAGGAAGAGTAGTTTTAATACGCTTTGCCTAAAGGAAGGGTACTTTTAGTACTCTTTTCATAAAGGAAGGTTAGTCTTAGTACCCTTTCTCTAAAGGAACTGTGTTTAAATACTCTTTTCGTAAAGGAAGGGTAGTTCAAGAACCCTTTCCCTTAAGGTAGGGTAGTTTTAGTACCCTTTCCCTAAAGGAAGGGAGGTTTTAGTATCCTTTCTCTTAAAGAAGAATAGTTTAAGTATCCTTTCCCTGAAAGAAGAGTAGTTATAGTACCCTTCGCCTGAAGCGAGGAAGTTTCAGAACCTTTCCTTAAAAGAAGTGTAGTTTTAGTACTCTTTTCCTAAAAGAAGGGTAGTTGCATTACCCCTTCCCTAAAGGAAGGGTAGATTAATTACCCTTTGCTTAAATGAATGGTAGTTTAAGTACTCTTACCTTAAAGAAACGGAGTTTTAGTACCTTTCCCTAAGGGAACTGAGTTTTAGTACCTTTTCCCTAAAAAAGCAGATTTAGTACCCATTTCCTAACGGAACTGAGTTAAGGTACCCTTTCCCTAAAGTAAGGGTAGTTTTAGTATCCTTTCCCTTGGGGAAGGGTAGTTTTAGAACCCTTTCCCTTGGGGAAGAGTAGTTTTAGTACCATATCCCTAAAAAGGGTAGTTTTGGAATTCTTTCCCTTAAGGAAAGGTAGTCTTAATACTTTTTTCTTAAATGAAGGATAGTTTAAGAACCATTTTCCTTAACGACGGGTAGTTTTAGTACACTTTCCCTAAAGGAAGGGTAGTTTTAGTACCCTTCCCCTTTAGGAAGGGTAGTTTAAGTTCCCTTTTCCTAAAGGAAGTGTAGTTTTAGTACGCTTTCCCTTTAGGAAGGCTAGTTAAGTTCCTTTTCCCTTAAGAAAGGCTAGTTTAAGAATCCTTTCACTGAAGTAAGGGTAGTTAGTACCTAAAGGAAGGATAGTTTTAGTACTCTTTGCCTAAAGGAAGGGTAGTTTTAGTACTCCTTTCGTAAAGGAAGGGTATTCTTTTTTTTTTTTTTTTTTTTTTAAGTAATTCATATTTATTCAATAAAAGTGTTTACAATAGTAGAAAATGTGCCCCAGCGCCTTAAAGACATAATTGGGGCGAGTTGGCAAGTCTAGTACCATTGAAATAAAACGCACAATTTAAATGCAAAGAAGGAAAAAAAAATTTTTTTGTATAAAAGAAATTTGATTACATAAGAAGCATTCTCACATTATTCAATAAATATGCTTTTAGCTCTGTTTTAAACTTTGAAATTCTTAAGATGTTTTTTAGTTGTTGAGGGAGGTGGTTAAACTCAGAACATCCACTATGTTCAATTCTCTGTTTTGTCAATTCAAGACGGCATCGTGCAACTTCCAAATTTGAGCTGTTTCTTGTATTAAAAGTTGATTGATTTCTATGAAATATAATTGATAGAGCCACGAGGTTTCGTACTGATTTAAACATAAATATAAGCATCTGCATTTTATATAGTCCATGTATTGGCAATATACCTTTAGCAAAGTCTTCATACAAGGAAATCGTTGAATAAGTCCGTGGTAGATTATAAACATTTCTCAATGCCTTGTTCTGTATTCGCTGCAATGACTTTAGTTGACCACTCTTTTTGTAACCGTACATTATTGACATGTAGTTAAGGTGACTGTGAATCAATGAGTTGTAAATCAAAAAATTTGTCTTTATATCAAACTTGTTTTTGTATTTATATAAAATTCCAATTGCAGGTGCTACTTTAGATTTGATGTTTTGTATATGCAGATCCCACGACAGATTACTTTGCAAGTGTATACCCAGGTACTTTACTGACCGTGATTCATATAAAAGACTGTTTCCAATTCTTATGTGAAAATTATCATCAATTGTGCAGTGCGGTCGAAAACGTATGATTTTTGTTTTATTAGAATTCAAAACAAGTCTGCTAATTCGACAAAATTCTGCTATAATTGCTGCATCATGTTCCATTTGTGATTTTAGAATTACCTCATGGTGATAGGGATACAAGAGCAGGATATCATCGGCGTATAAAAAAAGTTTGCCGTATAGTTTTAGTTTAGGTATATCATTCATATATATAGTAAATAACAAAGGTCCCAATACACTACCCTGGGGTACTCCATGTTGAACAAAACAAGTATCACTTTTAACTCCATTGATTTCTACATACTGTCTTCTATTTCTAATGTAGCTCTCCAATAGCTGCAAAGAACCATTTTGAAACCCATAAAAAGGAAGTTTAGCTAGCAAAATGTCGTGATCAATTAAATCAAATGCCTTCGACAAGTCGTAGAAAATTGCTCCAACACCACCAAATTTGTCATCCAAACCCTTACATATAAAGTTCACAACATTTACGACTGCATCTTGTGTTCCACTTCCATTCTTAAATCCGAATTGATTTGCGTATAACTGTTGAGATTCAGTTAAATATCCATAGATTCTGGTATGCATAAGTTTTTCAAGAATTTTGTCAATACACGATAGCAAAGCAATCGGTCTGAATTCATTAATCGTTTGAGAGCAAGATTTTTTTGGTATAGGTACTACTTTTGAAACCTTAAGAACTTCAGGGAATATGGATGTATTAACCATGGTATTGAAAATTTTGCATATGTGTTCACTTGCTGTATCTTTGCATCGTTTAATTGCTTTGATCGAAATATTGTCATGACCTGGACTTTTATCACTCTGTAAATTGTTAATGATATCCAAAACTTCATCATTGTTGGTGTAATCGAACGAAAAAGTAGAATTGCACTGCGTAAGCGTACACAGTTTGTTACAACTATCATCTTGGAGACGACTTATTTGTCGCTTCAACAAAATTGGAACACTCAGAAAGTAGTTATTAAACATGTCACATTTAGTCTTTTCATCAGTTATTAGTTGGTCATTTGCGTCTCTAAGCATACATTGTGCTTTCTCTTTTCTTCCCAAACATTCATTCAAGAACTTCCATGTTTTTTGAGTATTTGCATTTAATGCTTCAATGTTCCCATGAATGTATTTATTCATGCATTTTCTTTCAGCTACTTTAATTATTCTACTTATATTTTTTAATAAAAAATCATTTCTGCTGTTCCGCCCGCATTTTCTTCGTTTTGCTAACAATTTTTCTTTATATCTCATTAAAGATTGCAAATTTTTGTTAATCCACGGTGTAAGCAATGATTTGGCTAAAACTCTGGTTTCTTTTACAACTGTATTCTGTTCAATTATATCAGAAAATCTATTGACAAAGGCAGCTGTATCAATTGACGGGTTCCCACAGTGATTCAAGCTATTAGCAAAACTTTCAAATTCTTGGGCAATCGATTCGATATCACTATATTTGTAACTTTTTGTAGTATAATTGTTGCATGGAAACTCACTTTGAAGCTTAGTCCAAATGATGTTGTGGTCAGATAATGAACATTCAAAGGAGTCGCTTGATAAACAACTTCCTACATTACTGTAAACATGATCCAGACATTTAGCGCTGTTTGGTCTAGTGATTAATGTGTGGCAAGGTTCGAAGTTTAAGCATGACAGGGTGGTACAAAGATCCAATGAATAGTTAGGGTCAAGTAAATCAATATTAGCATCCCCAAATAAAATCGTTGCACCATTGCATCGACTACTTAAGATATCTTCCAAGAATTGTAGGAAATGACTTGAATCACAACGCTGGGAACGATAAAATGTTGCAATTCTTAATGGTTTTCCATTTACATAAAAGTTGTCCAAAGTAATCCGTATGGCTTCTATGAAATGCTTACTCTCACACAATTCTGTTGTATATAAAATGTTTTCACGTATATAAAGGGTTGTGCCTCCATAGCCATCAAATCTGCAACAATGTACAGCGTTGTATCCAGGGATTTTATATATTTGTGTTAAATCAGATTGAAACCACGTTTCTTGAATTGCAATAACATTAGGTAGGATTGGTAATTGTGCCACTAAAGACTTGAATGCATTAAATTTTACAACTGAAGATATGCTTCTAATGTTTACAGACATGATATTAAAGAAATTTCCATTCAAACTCAAGAAGTGATCCGAAAAAGATTCAATGTTTATAAAATAATTATTGTTTGTGTTCATAATTAAGAAATATATCAAATAAAAACAATATAATTTATTAATACATATTTATAGTTGATTGGGAGATAAAAATTCGCCTTGTGCATCAGCTTCATTGTCATCTGAATCATCAACAGGAGGCGGTAGTTTCCTCAATGACCTACGAGATTGAAATGTATTTGTTGTAGCCTGTAGCAAGATTTCATCAACATCTTCCTTTCTCTGTATGAGCTTTGGCCGTGTAATAGAACTTTTCTTCACGTAAATTCTGTTACCGTTTGTATAAACAAAATTGTATCCAACAGTTTTTAGTGTTTTCGCATAATTGAATAACTCCATCGATTCTTTACTCAAAAAATCATTAATATAGAAATTTTTGGTATTATCATTATCTTTTAGTTTGGATTTTGCTTCCATTAGCTTATTTTTAGAAGTTTTTGAGCTAAATTTAACAACTAACGACTGGTGTGGATTTGTTGTGTTTCTTTTTTTTAGGAAATATGCTTCTTCAATGTTAGCTTCATTCATTGAAACACCGACGGCTTCTGATAGTTTTAAAACAGCGTTCACAGCAGTTACTCCTTCATCAGTTTTTATACCATTTACAATACAGTCGTTTTTTACTCGTTGATCGTTTAGCATTTTAACGGAGTCTTTCAATGTTTTTATTTCGTTTTTCAACTTAAAATTTTCTTTTTCAACGTTATCAATTTTTTTCTTATTAGCACTTATGCCATTCATTAAATCATCGAACTTAGATGATAAAAAATTCATAGATTCAGTCAGCTGATCAAGCTTGTTGAGTTTCGCTTCCATTCTCAGCAGTTGCTCTGTAACTGTAGCACTGTTAACACCATCATTTACATTGCATTTATGGCATACATAGTCCTTAGTACCCTTTCCCTAAAGGAAGGGTAGTTTTAGTAGCCTTTCCCTAAAGGATCTGAGTTATAGTGCCCTTTCCCTATAGGGAGAATTTTTATTACCATTTCCCCACAGGTAACAAAGTTTTATTAAACCTTCTCTGAAGGAAGGCCAGTTTTTGCACCATTTCCCTAATAGAAGGTTAGTTTTTGTACCCCTTTTCTTAAGGAAGGGTAGTTTAAGAATCCTTTCACTAAAGTAAGCGTAGTTTTAGTACCATTTTCCTCAAGGAAGTGTAGTTTTAGTACCCTTTCCTTAATGGAAAGGGAGTTTTAGTAAACTTTTCTTTAAGAGATGTTAGTTTTAGTATCCTTTCCCTAAAGGAAAGTTCGTTTTAGTATCCTTTCCGTAAAGGAATATTCGTTTTAGTAACCTTTCCCAAAAGGAAGGGTAATTTTAGTATCTTTTCCCTAAAACAAGCACGCTTTGCCTAAAGCAGGGGTGGTTTTGTACACTTGTCCTAAATGAAGGGTAGTTTTACTTTCTTCCTATCCCAAAAGGAAGTGTAGTTTTAATTCTCTTGCCCTTAAGAAGGGGTAATTTTAACACCCTTTCCCTTGGGTAGGTTTAGTGTCCATGCCCTTGAGGAAGGGTAGTTTTAGTACCATTCCCTTGAGGAAGGGTAGTTTTAGTACCATCTTCCTTGGGAAAGTGTAGTTTTAGTACCATTCTCTTTGAGAAGGGTAGTTTTAGTACCCTTTCCCTTGGGGAAGGGAAGTTTTAGTACCCTTTCTTTTAGGAACGGGTAGGTTTAGTGCCCTCTCCCTTGGGGAAGTGTAGTTTTAGTACCCTTTCCCTTGGGGAAGGGTAGTGTTAGTACTCTTTCCCTTGGGAAAGTGTAGTTTTAGTACCATTTCCTAAGGGAAGAGTAGTTTTAGTACCATTCCCTTGAGGAAGGGACGTTTTAATACCCTTTCTTTTAGGAACGGGTAGGTTTAGTGCCCTCTCCCTTGGGGAAGGGTAGTGTTAGTACCCTTTCCCTTGGGGAAGGGTAGTTTTGTTTTAGTTCACTTTCCCTTGTGGAATGTTAGTTTTTATACCTTTTTTGTAAGGAAAAGATAGTTTAAGTACCGTTTCTCTAAAGGAAGGGTAGTTTTTATACCCTTTGCCTTTTATACCCTTTCCCTTGGGGAAGTGTAGTTTTTATGCCCTTTCCCTTGGTGAAGGATAGTTTTTAGAGCCTTTCCCTTGGGAAAGGGTAGTTTTAGTACCCTTGCCCTTGGGAAAGGGTAGGGTATAGTTTTTATACGCTTTTCCTTAGGGAAGGTTTGTTTTTATACCCTTTGCCTTGGGGAAGTTCAGTTTTTATGCCCTTTCCCTTGGGGAAGGATAGTATTTAGAGCCTTTTCCTTGGGGAAGGGTAGTTTTTACACGCTTTCCTTTGGGGAACGGTAGTTTTTGTACACTTCTGATTGGGGAAGAATAGTTTTTATACCCTTGCCCTTGGGGAAGGGTAGTTTTAGTACCCTTTCTCTCAAGGATGGGTAGTTTTAGTACCATTTTCCCCAAGCAAGGGTTGTTTTAGTACCCTTTATCTCAAGGAAAGGGTTTTTGTACATTTTCTCTATGGAAATGGTAGTTTTGCACCTTCAGAAAAGGTTTTGTTTTAGTACCATTTCCCTTGGGTAAAGTTTTTGTTTTAATAAAGGTTCCCTTGTTAAAGGTTTAGTTTTAGTACCCCTTTCCTTGGGGAGGGTAACTTCCAGCCTGAATAATTGGACCTTAGGGGTATTAAGTATCTATAAGAGATAGTCACACCATGCAGAAGTCGTGTATTTGCCTGTCTTCTTCTCGTATGAATTTTTTTTTTACAGCCTTTTCATACCACTGTTCACCCCCCTCTACGTGCAACAACAATGCCATAGAAATGGGAAAAGTTTTATGTTCTGTTGTTGCTTTATGGAATTAGGCTGCTTATAACGACGCGGTTAGTACAAAAACAATGCGTCGTAATATCATGGAATAATGAGAATATTGTTAAATTAGAAGGCTTTGAAATGTGATACGCCCAACCACAATCATTGAAAATGAAATGCTGCTACTGGGCCTGCCTGCTGCCAGTTTCCTGGACCATAAAATTAAAAAAAAAAAAAAAAAACACAAGCAGACAAATAAACACTAACAGAGATATATAGGCAGACAAACGGGCAGGCTAAGGCCAATAGCAACAAACTTACAAATGCCAATATTTCTGTAAATCGCAAACTGGCCATTTGAGCCAACCATACCAAAGCCATGATGTACAATTGCCATGGTTTGAGAGGAGTACCAAATAAACTCATCACCCAACAGTCAGTCGGTTAGTCGTATTGTTATCGTTGCATCCGTATTTTGGAAACAATTGGAAAACATGCCTCCTGTGCTGGCCAGGACTCTTTTGCCTTTCATAATCTCCTTCTTAAAGCGAAATATTAGCCTTTTGCCTTTGTGCCATAACAAATGCAGATGTTTGATGGGTCGTTCGATTGTAACAACGAATTGAACAATTTTGCATAAAATTAACACCAAATAAGTAAGCTGGCCATTGCATAGACAGCCGTTCAAATAACAAAAGGGAGAAAAAAAAACAACAGCACCGAGACAGAGATAAACAGAAAAGGTTTCCTTTTAAACATGAATTGAAATAGCCATCCGCATATCTCCTCGTATTTCACCCACAAAAAGTCAAACCATTATTGGTGGCTGACTAACTGCATAGCTGGCTGCTGTTGGTCATGGTGGGAGTACACAGTGCGGCAAAAAATAAAAAATAATATAAAATAAGAATACTCAAATAAGAAAAGTAAAATAATACAAAAAAATTCTTATAAAGGCTTTCATATGGCCAATGACAAAAATATTAAACATAATTCTTGTCAACCAAAATATGGAAAATAGCCCTTATCTTATTCCATTAAAAAATATTGCACTTAAATATTTTTTGTACCACTGTGCAACTTTTTATTTTTTGTACCACTGTGCCACTGTACCACACAAAAATATGCAGCCTCTGTTTTATGATTTAATTTATAAAGACATTATCAAGAATGTAACTTCACCATTATACCATTAAAAATTTCAGTTTATTTAGTGTCCCACTGTGCGGTGATCAAAAAAAATTAGCTTAGAAGTTTTATATCGATTTTTATTCTGTTCTTGGATAACCAACATTTAAAAGCTAATCACTACCTTATAGCATTCATAATACCTGAACTATTTCCTCTTTATTCAGTTTCAACCCACTGTGCAACGATCACTAAAATATGGAACCTCTGATTTAAACTATGATTCTTGGCAACCAAACAGAAAAAGTTGACCTAAGCACTATACCATTCAAAAATTACTCTCTTATTTCTAATTTTTTGGTTCCACCCCATTATGCAAGAGTCCAAAAATGTGAACCCTATGATGTTAAAGCTTTGATAACCAATGGTAGGAAAGAAGCACCCACTCTATGCCCTTCAAAATATGTATGCCAGGGAATATTGCCTTTCTCATTCCACTTTGCAATAGTTCGAAAAATATATATACTGAGTGTTGAGTTTTGGCATACAAAATTAAAAGATTTGTTAACTATTTTTTAAATATCAACCCACTGTAAAACATTAACAAACATCGTCTAACTTTTCCTCTCATGCTTGAAAAAGAAAACAAGAGTGTAACCCCCACCCTATGTAATTAAAAATTCCAGTTATATTTCCTATTTTTATACCCACCACCATAGGATGGGGGTATACTAATCTAGTCATTCCGATTGTTACACCTCGATATATTGATGTAGGACCCTATAAAGTATTTATATTCTTGATCGTCTCGACGTTCTGAGTCGAACTATCCATGTCCGTCCGTCTGTCGAAATCACTATAGCGGTCGAACGCGTAAAGGTATCCGCTTGAAATTTTGCACTTAATATTGATGTAGGTCGTTAGGGATTGCAAATGGACCATGTTGGATCAGATTTTGATATATCTCCCATATAAACCGATTTCCCGATTTGACTTCTTGAGCCCCTGGAAGCCGCAATTTTCATCCGATTTGGCTGAAATTGAGCACATGGTGTTCTCTTATGATTTCCAATAACTGAGCTAAGTATGATTCAAATCGGTCTATAACCTGATATAGCTCCCATATATACCGATCTCCCGATTTGACTTTTGGGCACCTGGAAGCTGCAATTTTTGTCCTATTTGGCTGAAATTTTGCACATGGTGTTCTCTTATAAACCGATTTCCCGATTTGACATCTTGAGTCCTTGAAAGCTTCATTTTTCATCCGATTTAACTGAAATGTTTGCACCTAGTATTCTGTTACTAGGTGTTAGTATTCTGTTACTAGGTGCAACTTTGCCAAGTACGGTTCAAATCGGTTTATAACCTGATATAGCTCCGATATAAACCGATCGCTCGATTTGACTTCTTGAGCCCTTAAAAGCCTCAATTTTCATCTGATTTGGCTGAAATTTTGCACATAGTGTTCTGTTACTTCCTTCGGTCCTTACAGGCCGCGATTTTTATACGATTTGGCTGAAATTTTGCCTATAGTGTAATGTTATGACTCTCAACGATTGTGCCACGTTCCAAATCGGTCTATAACCAGATATAGCTCCCATATTTTAGCAGAATCCATGGTGATGGGTTTCCAAGATTCGCCGAACTTAACACGCTTTTATTTGTTTCCTTTTTTTCCCGTTTTCATCCCACAATGCAAAAATCAGAGATATATTCAGTTTCTGATTTTTAATTCGATTCTTGACCACCGAAATAAGAATGTAAAAACTTTTCGAAATCTTTCAATATTTTGAATTATTTTCCATTTTTATAACCTCCACCATAGGATGGGAGTATACTAGTTTCGTCTTTCTGTTTGTAACACCTCGAAATGGGCATCTAAGACCCTATAAAGTATTTATCTTCTTGATCGTCATGACATTTTAAGTTGATCTAGCCATGCCCGTCCGTCTGTCCATCCGTCTCTCCGTCCGTCTGTCCGTCCGTCTGTCCGTCCGTCTGTCCATCCGTCCGTCCGTCTGTCTGTCGAAAGCACGCTAATTTTCGGAGGAGTAAAGCTAGCCGCTTGAAATTTTGCACAAATACTTTTCATTAGTGTAGGTCGGTAGGGATTGTAAATGGGCCAAATCGGTCCATGTTTTTGTATAGCTGCCATATTAACCGATTGCGGGTCTTGACTTCTTCAGCCTCTAGAGGGCGCAATTCTCGTTCGATTGAACTGAAATTTTGCAAGTGGTGTTTTGGTATAACTTTGATATAGCTGCCATATAAACCGATCTTGTGTCTTGACTTCTTAAGCCTCTAGAGGGCGCAATTTTTGTCCGATTTGACAAAAATTTAGCATGTAGTGTTTTGGTATCACTTCCAAAAACCCAAGTACGGATTCCAATGACTTTGGTAAGTATGATTCAAATCTGTTCATAATCTGGTATAGCTGCCGTATTAACCGATCTTGGATCATGAGTTCTTGAGCCGCTAGAGGGCGCAGTTCTCATCCGATTTGGTTGAAATTTTGCATGAGGTGTTTTGTTATGACATCCAACAACTATGTTAAGTATGGCGCAAATCTTTATATAACCTAATATTGCTGCCATATAAAACGATCTGGGATATTGACTTCTTCAGATTAGATGGCGCAATTTTTATCCGATTTGGCTGTAATTTTGCACGTGGTGTTTTGGTACCACTTCCAATAACTGTTCTAAGTATGGTTGAAATAGGTTCATAATCTGATATAGCTGCCATATAAATCGATCTTGGATCTTGAGTTTTTGAGCCGCTAGAGGGCGCTGCTATCATGCGTGAGGTGTTCTAGTGTCACTTCCATTAACTGTGGTAAGTATGATTCAAATCGGTTCATAACCTGGTATAGCTTCCGTATTAACCGATCTTGGATCATGAGTTCTTGAGCCGCTAGAGGGCGCAGTTCTCATCTGATCTAATATTGCTGTCATATAAACCGATCTGGGTTATTGACTTCTGGAGCCCCTAAAGGGCGAAATTTTAATCCGATTTGGCAGAACTTTTGTACAATGGCTTCTCCCACGACCTTCAACATGCGTGTTCAATATGGTCTGAATCGATCTATAGCTTGATACAGCTCCCATATGAACCGATCTCCCGATTTTGCTTCAAATCGGTTTATAACCTGGTATAGTTGCCATACTAACCGATCTTGGATCTTGAGTTATTGAGCCGCTAGAGGGCGCAATTCTCATCCGATTTGGCTGACATTTTGCTTTAGGTGGTTTGTTGTGACTTCCAACAACTGTGTTAAGTATGGAGCAAACCGGTACATAACCTAATGTTGGTGCGATATAAACCGATCTGGGTTATTGACTTCTTGAGCCTCTAGAGGGCGAAATTCTAATCGAATTTGGCAGAAATTTTGTACAATGGCTTCAGCCATGACCTTCCACATGCATGTTCAGTATGGTCTGACTTCTCACATATCAATGAGTGCAGTCCGATTTAAGTTTAAGCTCAATGATAAGTGGCCTCCTTTTATCCGAACGGCGTGCCGCAGTGCGACACCTCTTTGGAGAGAAGTTGTACATTGCATAGTACCTCACAAATGTTGCTAGCATTAGGAAGGGAAAACCACCCAGAAAATTTTTTCTGATTTGTCGCGCCAGGATTCGAACCCAGGCGTTCAGCGGCATAGGGGGACATGCTAACCTCTGCGCTACGGTGGCCTCCAAATTCAGTGTTCAAATTCATTACACTGTGCAACAATTAAAATCTGCAGTTGTTCACTTTTTTTCTTCAAACGAAGAAAGATAGGAAAAAAATTTATTTCAACTCAGTTTTATTTTTTGTACAAGCATTTGTTTAATCCAAACACTGTGCGCCAGCATTGAAGGTGGTGCTGCTTCTGTTGATGGTATTGGCTATGACAATATAATTTTCCATTTGGCCATTTCATTTTGCCAGAATCTCTAATAGGCTTATATTCCACTCCCATTGATTCATTGATTCATTCATTCAACCATACAGGCAGTCAGTCACCCAACAAGAGGCAGGCAGACTTGCAACCAGTCCATCATTTATTGGCAACCAAATATGACACTGCAAACGGCTCGAGTGTCAAAGTTGGCCGTTTCAATTTTGTCGTCTGCCTTGGTGTTTAGCCCAAATCTTGAAGAGTGTTCGTTAACATGGTTAAAGGCAAACAAATGGTTGGCCTCTCTCTCTCTCTCTCTCTTTGGTTGGTTGGTTGGTGGCAATGGGTTTGATCTGGCCTCATGGAGAAAGAGATGTCTGTCCTTCTGTAGTTCCTTCAAATTGTTAGTTGACACTCAATTTGACTTCAAGAGTCCCATTTCAGCACATCGTGCATATGTTCAAACTGTTCATAATGCTCCTTGGCCCTTAGCAGTTGTCGTGGGTTACTCTTGGAATTTCATTGCTACTCCTGAGGCTTGTTTGCTATTTCTACTGTTGTAACCTCAAGCATTCTCAAATTCTTCACATTTGCTGTTGACTGACTTGAGTCGTAGATGTCGTTGTTGAGTTTCTTAGGACTTAATGATGTTGCTTCTGTTCTGTGCGTTCCTTGTGCATTGGTTGCCAAAAGATATGTGTGGCATAAATATGGGTAACATAATGACACTACAACTCCCTTGACTCCTGAGCAAGTTGATAGTGGCTACTCATGCTTCATTAAATGTGTATAATATAAACATGACACATAAGTGTTAAACTTTTAATCTCATGAAACCAACCAAAATTTTGCCCCCTTTCCAATTCTAATTTTCATTGATTTCTTGCAATGGCAGAAAGGGAGAATAAACACTTTCGTGTTTTATAATTGGGGGATTTTTTGATGAGGAAAATATGATATGGATAGTATTGTGGATTATTGGTATGTCCTTGATAAATTTATGAATATGAAATCGATACTGAAGGAAAGCTTAAGAAAGATAAACAAAAATATAGGAGGGGTTGCAAAGGGCATTTTTAATATAAAAATGAGTAAAAGCGTGCTAAGTTCGGCCGGGCGGAATCTTATATACCCCCACCGTGGATCGCATTTGTTGAGTTCTTTTCCCGGCATCTCCTCTTAGGCAAGAAAAGGATAAAAAAAAGATTTGCTCTGCTATTAGAGCTATATCAAGAAATATTCCGGTTCGGCCCACAATTAAATGATATGTTGGAGACCTGTGAAAAATGTCGGCCAATTCGAATAATAATTGCGCCCTTTGGGAGCTCAAGAAGTGAAATAGGCTATATACCGATGCATACCATAATAAACACATATGTTGATGGTCATGAGAGGATCCGTCGTACAAAATTTCATTCAAATCGGATAAGAATTACGCCCTCTAGTGGACTAAGAAGTCAAGACCCAAACCGGTTTATGTGGCAGCTATATCATGTTATGGACCTATTTGAACCATACTTGACAAAGTAGTTGGATATCACAACAAAATACTTCGTGCAAAATTTCACTCCATCGGATAAAAATTACGCCCTCTAGAGGCTCAAGAAGTCAAGACCCAAGATCGGTTTATATGGCAGCTATATCAGGTTATGGACCGATTTGAACCATGCTTGGCACAGTTGTTGGATATCATAACAAAACACGTCGTGCAAAATTTCATTCCAATCAGATAAGAATTACGCCCTCTAGAGGCTCAAGAAGTCAATACCCCAGATCGGTTTGTATGACAGCTATACCAGGTTATGGACCGATTTGATATTGTTGTTGGATATTACAACAAACTTCTTCGTGCAAAATTTCATTCAAATCGGATAAGAATTACGCCCTCTAGTGGACTAAGAAGTCAAGACCCAAGACCGGTTTATGTGGCAGCTATATCATGTTATGGACCTATTTGAACCATACTTGGCAAAGTTGTTGGATATCACAACAAAATACTTCGTGCAAAATTTCACTCCATCGGATAAAAATTACGCCCTCTAGAGGCTCAAGAAGTCAAGACCCAAGATCGGTTTATATGGCAGCTATATCAGGTTATGGACCGATTGGAACCTTTCTTGGCACAGTTGTTGGATATCATAACAAAACACGTCGTGCAAAATTTCATTCCAATCAGATAAGAATTACGCCCTCTAGAGGCTCAAGAAGTCAAGACCCCAGATCGGTTTGTATGACAGCTATACCAGGTTATGAACCGATTTGATATTGTTGTTGGATATTATAACAAACTTCTTCGTGCAAAATTTCATTCAAATCGGATAAGAATTGCGCCCTCTAGTGGACTAAGAAGTCAAGACCCAAGACCGGTTTATATGGCAGCTATATCATGTTATGGACCTATTTGAACCATACTTGGCACAGTTGTTGGATATCATAACAAAACACGTCGTGCCAATCGGATAAGATTTGTGCCCTCTGGCGGCTCAAGAAATCAAGATCTCAGATCGGTTTATATGGTAGCTATATCGAAACATGGACTGATATGGCCCATTTACAATCCCAACCGACCTACACTAATAAAAAGTATTTGTGCGAAATTTCAAGCGGCTAGCTTTACTCCTTCGAAAGTTAGCGTGCTTTCGACAGACAGACTGACGGACGGACATGGTTAGAGCATGGCGATCTGTCACGACGATCAAGAATATATATACTTTATAGGGTGTCAGACGAATATTTCCAGTAGTTACAAACAGAATGACGAAACTAGTATACACTTATCCTATGGTGAAGGGTATAATAAGCAATATTATCGGTTTTAACGGGGAAACTGAGAATAATCTTCGCCCCTCCTTCAATACAAGCTACAAGTTCATTGTTCAAAGTATTTCCGTCGCTTGTAAGAAACCATGTTCCCATCTTTCTGGCAATCAAAAAAGTCTGGAGTTACGTATTTGACCACCTAATGACCATTTCAGAAATGCTAGACCACGGAGCAATATTGGTTCGATTGGGAAAGATGAATATGAATATAAAGAAGCAATCCCATCCAAACCAATTCCACAGCAGAAGTAGTTTCTAAGCCTGATCATAGCGATGTAGATTCATCGACATTTAATTCTTAAGGCTTCAAATTCCAATTTTGTAAAATCGTTACTGGTTTGGATAATCTGAGGTCTCTCTCCTTTTTCCATTATTACACATCTGTTCCAGTTCCAGAAAAATGGGTATATAGGGCCTCGAGGCGGGTTTTTTTCTGTCCTAATCTAATATCTCTCTTGTTAGTGATGAATAATCCTAATTCCCAAACCTTGTTAGTCTTTGCCCACTCCTAATATTTAGTACAAATCTTGGCACTGTTGGAGCATTCTGAGATATTATTATTAACAAGTAAAAGTGTGCTAAGTTCGTCCGGGTCGCATCTTGGGAACCCACCACCATGGATTCTGTTAAAAATTTATACCAAATAAATTAAGTTAAGTTAAGCAAATCGGACAAAAATTGCGGCCTCCAGAGGCTCAAGAAATTAAATCGGAAGATCGGTTTATACGAGTGCTATATCAGGTTTTAGACCGATTTGGACCGTACTTGGCAAAATTGTTGGTAGTCATAACGGAACACCACTTCCAATATTTCAGCCAAATCGGACAGAGATTGCGGCATGTAGGGGCTCAAGAAGTTAAATCGGGATATCGGTTTATATGAGCGAATTGGACCTTACTTGGCTCAGTTGTTGGAAGTCATTACAGAGCGTTACGTGCAAAGTTTGAGCTAAATCGGACAAAAAAATACGACTTCCAGGGGCTCAAAAATTCAAACCGGGAGATTGGTTTATATGGGAGCTATATCAGGTTATAGACCGATTCGGACCGTACTCAGAACTGTTGTTGGAAGTTACAACAGAGCACTATGTGCAAAATTTCAGCCAAATCGGACAAAAATTACGGCTTCCAGGCGCTTATGAAGTTTAATAGGGAGATCGGTTTATATCGGAGCTATATCAGCTTGTAGACCGATTTTAACACTTAGGTTAGGTTTAAGTGGCACCCTGCCACTAGACTCACTTACACATTTTCGTCCATTGTGATATTACAGGAACAGAAGAAGTAAGAGGCATTCTAGTTCCTACCGTTGAACCATCCAGATCGCTTTAAATAGCCCAATAACGAATGTTCACATCCGCTAAATCAGACAGGTTCTCAAAGAAATGAGAACCTAAAATGGAACTCCTTCTGACTGCTAGTGCGGGACACACACACAGAAGGTGTTCTATAGTCTCTTCTTCTTCGATGTCCTCACAGCTTCTGCAATAGTCGTTGCTGGCAACCTTCAGTGTGTCAGCATGTTTTACGATTAGACAGTGACCTGTCATGACGGATACAATGACTGAGACTTAGGCTCTAGCCAGTGACAGCAAAGCGGTATATCTCTTCAAGTCTAAATTAGGCCACATATTCTCCTCTTTGTGATCATCTATCATTCGTTGTACTTCGGGCCCAGTTCTAAAAACTTAGATTACATGTCGCTAGAGGCATACCCACAGATTCCAGTATCCCTGGAATGTGTTGAGAAGTTCCTAGTATCGCAAGCTCGTCCGCTTTACAATTCCCTGGGATATCCCTGCGGCCCAGCTCCCAGAACAGGTGAATTTTGAATGGTTCATCGATCTCATTAAGAGATCTGTGATAGTCGAGGGCGGTTTTTGTGTTCAGAAGTATGTTCTCCAGTGATTTAATGGCTGCCTGGCTGTCTGAGAAGATATATATGCTAATCGTTGTAATGACATTATATATTAGCCATTCCACCACTTCCTTAATTGCAAGGATCTCCACTAGATACACACTGATATGGTCGGGTAGCCTTTTCGATATGACCAGTTCTAGATCTTTAGTGTACACCCCAAAGCCCACCTTGTCGCCATGTTTGGAACCATCCGTATAGAAGTCTATGTAACTTCTGTTACCAGGGATATCGTAGTTCCAATCGGTTCTATCAGGAATAGTGGTACAGTCCTTTTATCAAAAAGCGGCTCAGGTTAGGTGTAATCCACACTGCCTGGAACATAGGATATTATATAAAGGATAACCACTTGACCAAAGAGAAAGCTCCCTTAACCCCACTAGCCATAAAGTCCAAAGGCATAAGATATAGCATTAAATTCAGTGCATCAGATGGTGTAGTCCTGAGTGCGGCTGTGATGCACAAACAAGTCATCCTTTGGATCCTGTTGAGTAATGACTTTAGGTGGACTTTTGAAGCACCGTCCACCAGACCACAACACTATATAGCATTATAGGTCTGATAAAAGCAATATTAATGCACAGTCCTATTAAATTCAAATTTAATTAGTCTTTGGAAGTAATGAGGGAAATCATTGTACAAAATTGTAGCCCAATCGGATGAAAATTAAGCCCTCTACAGGCATAATGTATCTTATAGGATACATTCTGTGGGGGATCGCTTATTTTGGTTATATTTTGCAAAAAAAAAAAAAAAAAACAAGTAAAAAGGCATTAAGTTTGGTCGGGCGAAACTTTGGATACCCACCACCTCGGGTATGTATGTAAACACCCTTTCGTCACAATCCGATGAAAATTGGATAATTTATTCACCCAAATTCGAACGGACATTGAGTGTTCTTATAAATATAAGTCACTCTTGAATTTTGTATTTCAGATTTCAAAATATCAGATAATGAATAAAGCTTTTATGAGCTTCAGATCCTAAACCGGCATATCGGTCTATATTACAGCTATATCTAAATACCGTCCTATTTTTATCATATTTGGGTCGGATGGTGGGTGGCCTAAAACTACTCACTGTTTCAAATTTCCGTGAAATTGGATAAAAAATAATGCTTTTATGGGCAGCTATATCTAAATATAGTCCGATCCAAACCATATTTGAGGTGGATGTCGGGAGACCTAAAACCACCCACTATTTCAGCGAAATCGGGTAATAAATAGCGCTTTTATGGGCTTCAGACCCTTTATCGAGCGATCGGTCTATATGACAGCTATATCTAAATATAGTCCGATCTGAAGCTTATTTTGGTCCTATATAAGTAGGCCTAAAACTACTCACTGTTTCAAATTTCAGCGAAACCGGTTAAAAAATAAAGCTTCAGACACTTTATCGGGAGATCAGTCTATATGGCAGCTATATATAAGTATAGTCCGATCTGAACCACACTTAGGTCTGATGTCGGGAGGCTTAAAATAACCCACTGTTTCAAATTTTAGCGATATTGGGCAATAAATAAAGCTTTTATGGGCTTCAGACCCTTTATCGGCAGATCGGTCTATATGCCAGCTATATCTAAATATAGTCCGATCTGAACCATATTTGGTTCAGATGTCAGGAGGCCTAAAACGCTCACTGTTTAAAATTTCAGCAAAATCGGATGAAAAATTAAGTTTTTATGGGAAATCGGTCTATATAGCAACTATATCCAAATATGGTCCGATTTGGCCCGTTCAAGAACTTCACCAACGAGTATCAAAAAGACGTATCTGTGCCAAATTTCAGCTCAATATATCAATTTTTGAAGCCTATAGAGTGATAACGACTGACGGACGGATAGACGGACAGACGGAGAGACACACGGTGATCGTTAAGTCGTCTTAGAATTTTACGACGATCCGAAATATATATACTTTCTAGTGTCGGAATTTGGTATTTCGATGTGTTGCAAACGGAGTGACTAAATGAATATACCCCCCTATCCTACGGTGGTGGGTATAATAACTTTGCCGATAGTATCGATAGGAAAAATATCAACCGATATTCAGACGAAATGTAACACCCGATTTTCACTGGTGAAACCAATGCAAAAGCATTTGTCAACCTGCCAATAAATAATCAAAAGATTTAGACTTCTACCACTTTATCACGGCATTTTACAATCGATATTCTCAGAATATTGTACATTATATTGTTTCAAATGGCTACTACGGCGTACTTTCTTCTCATTGCTAGCCCAAATCGTTCTTTCCCCCGGGAAGTTTCTAATTTCTAAAGTACCACCTTACCACATACTCATATCTCTGTGCTACATCGCTTGATGAAATTACATTTGGCTTTCAGCAAACCATGCAACTTTACTTTCATGCTTTACGGCCGACTGAATGGCCTGAATGACTATGGTGGCAAAATGGTTAGCTGGCTGGCTCGCAGGCTCGCTGACTAACTGACTTTCTGGCTGTTTGAGTGCCATTTGCTTATCTAGATGTTGCTCTTCGTGTCTCCCCTATAATTATCAATTATCACTTTGTCAAATGTGGCATGGATGGATGGATGGATGGATGAGTGATGCGAGCAGGGCATGTTGGCTGATGAAATGGTTACGGCGTTTAAATGCTAATAAAACTTTGTCACTTCCTTTAGCGCCCAAGAGCACAAAATGAAGGCTGTTTACCAAACACTTAGCCAGGCAAATTATAAACACTCTATGGAGAATATGGTGCAAAACCCCCATAAATACTTTAGACAAGTCCTTGGAGGATATGCTGCAGGCAGTAGGAAGTACATGGTAGCGGCAGCAAAAATTTTAGGCTGCTTCAGTGAAGTTGCTAGCTAACAGCCCAATTCAAATTGAATTTCCGTTTCCGTTTTTCGAAGTAAATCATATTAAATGTGCTGTAATTGTATAATTATGAGATACATAACAAGCAAACCCCTGCCCAATTTTCCTATTCCGGCTCTATGCGAGGCTGCTCGAATATCACTCAGGCTACAATTCTATTGGAGTATTTTTTTTTTCGAAGAAGGAACACATGTCAAAGTTAACACATGTTCGGAAATTGGATCCAAACAAATTGTAAATTTTTCACAATAATAAAAGGACAATTAAACACTCACACACACACACACACACTGAAACGCACGCTTTCAAAATCATTGTTTCTGTATGTAGCAGCACTTGTATTGGATGGTGCCATCTCCGTTTAAGAGCTCTTAGTAATTGCTAATCTTTGCTGGTGTTTCGCGCCCCTCTTCCCCTTCCCCTCTATTGAGTGGTTGAGCTGAACACAAAGGATATACGTTGCTCATTCGTTCGTATGGGGATCCTTTTTATTTGTGCTTCATTTAATTATATTTGCATAAAATCCCATTGTTTTATTTTCGGGGAGCTTCGTTTGTCTTTTAGTCTGAATGTGGGCCTGTTTTCATTGAATTTTAGTCGAGGCTGTCTTTTGTTATTATATGGCGCATCCTGTACATCCTGTTATTTGTTTGTTGTGACTATCCTTGTTTGGGGTTGCTTTTGATGCTGTTGTGGCTGTTCTCTCTATGTGCTACTCATGTCAAAAAAGCACTGTTGTTGAGGGGGAGGCGTTTTAAAAATTTTATGGGGAGCTGTATGAGATTGGCAATGGCGTAGAATTGAAGTGGGTAGAGATGGGTTGTGATAAACGAATTCCATTGTCGTGAGAACATTTTGTAAAAATTAAATTTTCTCAGAAATGTGTGTCAAAATAAATTTTTCTTAGAAAATTTTGTTAAAATTAAATTTTTGAAGGACCCGGTCCAGTACCGGGTGGATCTGATCCTTCGACATAAATATAAGGGATATAAGTGGCACAAGACACACCACAGGGGGGCCACTCCTTTGGGTGACCACCATAAATGAGGCCTTACGAATGCTGACTGAGGTGGGCTTTGAACTCGTCTGCTATGCAGACGATGTTATAATACTTCTAAGGGATAAGGATCCGAACCAGCTATGCAGAAGGGCCGAAATGGTCTTGCATATGGCATATGACAGGGCTAGACCCAGGGGTCTCAATGTTAACCCAGAGAAGACTAAAATATGCCTGTTCAAGAGGAAGACGAAGGTTGGCCAATTTGACCCAACACGTTTCCTCAACAAAGCTATTTTTATACCCACCACCGAAGGATGGCGGTATATTCGTTTGCCATTTCGTTTGCAACACATCGAAATATCCATTTCCGACCGAACAGTCCGATCCGTCCGTCTGTCTGTTGAAATCACGCTTCAGTCTTTAACAAGTAAAAGCGTGCTAAGTTCGGCCGGGCCGAATCTTATATACCCTCCACCATGGACCGCATTTGTCGAGTTCTTTTCCCGGCATCTCTTCTTAGGCAAAAAAGGAAATGAGAAAAGATTTCCTCTGCTATTAGAGCGATATCAAGACATGGTTCGGTTTGGACCACAATTAAATTATATGTTGGAGACCTGTGTAAAATGTCAGCCAATTCGAATAAGAATTGCGCCCTTTGTGGGCTCAAGAAGTAAAATAGAGAGATCGATTTATATGGGAGCTGTATAGGGCTATAGACATATTCAGACCATCATTAACACGTATGTTGATAGTCATGAGAGGATCTGTCGTACAAAATTTCAGGCAAATCGGATAATAATTGCGACCTCTAGAGGCTCAAGAAGTCAAGATCCCAGATCGGTTTATATGGTAGCTATATCAGGTTATGAACCGACTTGTACTTTATTTGACATAGTTGTTGAAAGTAACAATAAGAAACGTCTTGCGAAATTTCAGCCAAATCGGATAGAAATTGAGCCCTCTAGAAGCTCAAGAAGTCAAGTCCCCAGATCTGTTTATATAACAGCTATATCAGGTTATGAACCGATTTGAACCATATTTTGCACAGATGTTGGATATCATAACAAAATACTACGTGCCAAAATTCATTCAAATTGGATAAGAATTGCGCCCTCTAGAGGCTCAAGAAGTCAAGACCCAAGATCGGTTTATATGACAGCTATATAAGGTTAGGAACCGATTTGAAACATACTTGGCACAGTTGTTGGATATCGTAACAAAACACGTCGTGCATAATTTCATTCCAATCGGATAAGACTTGCGCACTCTAGAGGCTCAAGAAGTCAAGACCCCAGATCGGTATATATGGCAGCTATACCAGGTTATAAACCGATACGAACCATACTTGGCACAGTTGTTGGATATCATAACAAAATACGTCGTGCCAAAATTCATTCAAATTGGATAAGAATTGCGCCCTCTAGAGGCTCAAGAAGTCAAGACCCAAGATCGGTTTATATGACAGCTATATAAGGTTATGAACCGATTTGAAACATACTTAGCACAGTTGTTGGATATTGTAACAAAACTCGTCGTGCAAAATTTCATTCCAATCGGATAAGAATTGCGCACTCCAGAGGCTCAAGAAGTCAAGACCCCAAATCGGTATATAGGCAGCTATATCAGGTTATGAACCGATTTGAACCATACTTGGCACAGTTGTTGGATATAATAACAAAACACGTTGTGCAAAATTTCATTCCAATCGGATAAGAATTGCGCACTCTAGAGGCTCAAGAAGTCAAGATCCAAGATCGGTTTATATGACAGCTATATCAGGTTATAAACCGATACGAACCATACTTGGCTCAGTTGTTGGATATATTAACAAAATACTATGTGCCAAAATTCATTCAAATTGGGTAAGAATTGCGCCCTCTAGAGGCTCAAGAAGTCAAGACCCAAGATCGGTTTATATGACAGCTATATCAGATTATGAACCGATTTGAAACATACTTGGAACAGTTGTTGGATATTGTAACAAAACACGTCATGCAAAATTTCATTCTAATCGGATAAGAATTGCGCACTCTAGAGGCTCAAGAAGTCAAGACCCAAGATCGGTTTATATGACAGCTATATAAGGTTATGAACCGATTTGAACCATACTTGGCACAGCGTTTGGATATCATAACAAAACACGTTGTGCAAAATTTCATCCCAATCGGATAAGAATTGCGCACTCTAGAGGCTCAAGAAGTCAAGACCCAAGATCGGTTTATATGGCAGCTATATCAAAACATGGACCGATATGGCCCATTTACAATACCAACCGACCTACACTAATAAGAAGTATTTGTGCAAAATTTCAAGCGGCTAGCTTTACTCCTTCGGAAGTTAGCGTGCTTTCGACAGACAGACGGACGGACGGACGGACGGACGGACGGACGGACGGACGGACGGACGGACGGACAGACGGACGGACATGGCTAGATCGACATAAAATTTCACGACGATCAAGAATATATATACTTTATGGGGTCTCAGACGAATATTTCGAGTAGTTACAATCAGAATGACGAAATTAGTATACCCCCCATCTTATGGTGGAGGGTATAAAAATAAATATTTTGAGCTAAAATTTTGCACAGATTCTTTTTTTGTCCATAAGCAGGTTAAGTTCGAAGATGGGCTTTATCGGACTATATCTTGATATAGCCCCCATATAGACCGATCCGCCGATTTAGGGTCTTAGGCCCATAAAAGCCACATTTATGATTCGATTTTGCTGAAATTTGAAACAGTGAGTTGTGTAAGACCCTTCCACATCCTTCGTCAATTTGGCCCAGATCGGTTCAGATTTGGATATAGCTGCCATATGGACGGATCCTTCGATTTAGGGTCTTAGGCCCATAAAAGCCATATTTATTATCCGATTTTTCTGAAATTTGAGACAGTGAGTTGTGTTGGACCCTTCCACATCCTTCGTCAGTTTGGCCCAGATCGGTTCAGATTTGGATATAGCTGCCATATGGACCGATCCGCCGATTTAGGGTCTTAAGCCCATAAAAGCCACATTTTTTATCCGATTTTGCTGAAATTTGGGACAGTAAGTTGTGTTAGGCCCTTCGATATTCTTTTTCAATTTGACTCAGATCGGTCCAGATTGGGATATAGCTGCCATATAGACCGATCCTCCGATTTAGGGTCATAGGCCCATAAAAGCCACATTTATTATTCGATTTTGCTGAAATTTGAAAAAGTGAGTTGTGTTAGACCCTTCCATATCCTTCGTCAATTTGGCCCAGATCGGTTCAGATATAGCTGGATATAGCTGCCGTATAGACCGATTTCTCGATTTAAGGTTTTGGGCACATAAAAGGCGCATTTATTGTCCGATGTCGCCAAAATTTGGGACAGTGACTTAAGTTAAGCCCCTTGATATACTTCTGCAATATGGTACAGATCGGTCCAGATTTGGATATAGCTGCCATATAGACCGATCTCTCGGTCTTAGGTTTTGGGGCCAAAATAGACACATTTATTGTCCGATGTCGCCGAAATTTGGGACTGTAAGTTTAGTTAAGCTCTTCGACATTTTTCTGCAACTTGGCCCAAATCGGTCCAGATTTGGATATAGCTGCCATGTAGACCGATATCTCGATTTAAAGTCTTGGCCTTATAAAAAGCGCATTTATAATCCGATTTCACTGAAATTTGACACAGTGACTTATGTTAGGCTTTTCGACATCCGTTTCGTAGATGGTTCAGATCGGTTTATTTTTAGATATAAATACTGAACTTATAAATATTTGGTCCAAATCGGAAAATATTTCGATTTAGCTGCTATGGGACATAAGGTATGCGATTTTCACCGGATTTTGATGAAAGGTGGTTTACATATATACCCGAGGTGGTGGGTATCCAAAGTTCGGCCCGGCCGAACTCAACGCCTTTTTACTTGTGATATTTGACAAGGTCAAATACTGGAGGCGACCGTAGCGTAGAGGTTAGCATGTCCACCTATGACGCTGAACGTATGGGTTCGAATCCTGACGAGATCATCAGAAAAAATTTTCAGCGGTGGTTTTCCCCTCCTAATGCTGGCAATATTTGTGAGGTACTATGCCATGTAAAACTTCTTTCCAAAGAGGTGTCGCACTGCAACACGCCGTTCGGACTCTGCTATAAAAAGGAGGCTTAAACTTGAATCGGACTGCACTCATTGATATGTGAGAAGTTTGCCCCTGTTTCGTTAGTGAAAGGTTTATGGGCAACATTTGCATGCAAAATGCAATATACTTAGGAGTGATCTTGAATAGGAAACTTAATTGGAAGTGTCAAATCCAGGAGCGAACTGCGAAGGTTCAAAGTTGTTGGACACTATGTAGACGGGCCACTATTTTTGGACACTATGTCGATGGTCCACTACTCTCAAATATAATTGATTTGAACCCCATATTGCCATTGGCCTCATTATTGGATATCAATTTCGTTTTCTAATATCAAATATCTTTCATTCAAATCCCTTATTGGAAAAGTCAGCAAAAATATCCGGTTTAGGGTTTGGGCCATAAAATCTATCCATATCGCGATCCACTCCCTTTAAGACCCTAGTTGTCATGGTGAGATAATAGGTCCTATATGGGGGTTGTTATGAGAGTGGGACGTCCCCTAGGTAGTTGGTCCCGAATGTTGATATCAGATTCGTGGTCTACTCCGAAATACCTTTCATTTCAGCCCCATATTTCCATAGTCGGTAAACATGACCGGTTTCGTGGGTGTTTTGGGGTATGGGACGGCCGTTCAGTGATTTGGTCCTGAAAATACATATCAGATTGGTGTTTTACTCTAAAATACTTCTTATTACAGCCCCATATTGGAATGGTCAGCAAATACGTCCTATATGGGTGGTGTTATGGGGGTGTGGTGTATTGATTTCGAATAATGATATCAGATTCCTGAAGTCCAACAATTGGATATCATAAAGGCTTGCTTATCTTAAATACTCTTCATTTGAGTCCCATAAGGCCCCCCCCCCCTAGGTACCCCATTCGAAATTTGGATAGAAAATGGTTGCTTTTAGGGTACTATGAGAGACTACATAAAATTTCGCTTAAATCGCACCACTCATGACCGAGATCTGGCATTTCTGAAAATTAGGGTAAGGGGGAGCGTCCGCCCCCCTTCAGATATCAAAAAATGTAGCACCATATTTTCACCACGGAAATTGGTTCAGCCGTTTTTAAATCTATAGGCACCTATGAACACCACATAGATCGGACCTCAGTGTTCCAGCCTGTGTGGTGGTTACAGCTTTTCCGTGACGGGATAGAAAAAAACCTAGCGGCAAAGGAAATATAAATTAATTTTATTTTTTAAAATTTTTTCAAAAAGTTTTAAAAAATTTTTAAAAATTGAAATAAAGAAATATTTTTATTTCCTAGGTCACTGTGTTTTTACAACAAAAAAAAATATTTTTTTTTTTATTATTTTATGAAGAAAGTTGGATTTTTAAATTTTTTTTAAAAATTTAAAAAAAGAAAATTATTTCCAATGCCACTATGTTTTTATAACGAAAAACTAGTAAGAGCGTGCTAAGTTCGGCCGGGCCGAATCTTATGCATCCTCCACCATGGATCACATTTGACGACTTCTTTGCGTGCTATCTGTCTTTAGGCAAACAAGGAATAATGAATAAGAACTGTTGTGCTATTGGAGATATATCAAGTTATAGTCCGATTCGGACCATAAATGAATTTAAATTTATATGGGAGCTGTATCAAGCTATTAATAGATTCTCTCAAAATCAGGAGAGAAGCTGTTGTACAAAATTTCTTCCAAATCGGATGAGAATTGCGCCCTCTAGAGGCTCAAGAAGTCAAGATCCCAGATCGGTTTATATGGCAGCTATATCAGGTTATGTTCCGATTTGCACCATACTTAACACAGTTATTGGAAGTCATAACAAAACACCTCGTGCAAAAATTTCAGCCCAATCGGATGAGAACTGCGAGCTCTATGGGCTCAAGAAGTCAAGATCTAAGATCGGTTTATATGACAGTTATACCAGATTATGAACCGATTTGTATCATACTTAACACGGTTGTTGGAAGTGATACCAAAACACTACGTGTAAAATTTCAATTAAATCGAACGAGAATTGCGCCCTCTAGAGGCTCGAGAAGTCAAGACCCAAGATCGGTTTATATGGCAGCTATATCAAAACATGGACCGATTTGGCCCATTTACAATCCCAACCGACCTACACTAATGAAAAGTATTTGTGTAAAATTTCTTCTATCTTCACTCCTTCGAAAGTTAGCGTGCTTTCGATAGACGAACGAACGAACGCACAGATGGACGGACAGACGGACGGACATGGCTAGATCGACTTAAAATTACATGACAATCATGAAAAAATGTATTTTATGGGGTCTCAGACGCATATTTCGAGGTGTTATAAACAGGTTGACGAAATTAGTATACCCCCATCCTATGGTGGGGGGTATTAAAATCATTTTCTTAATATTTCATGAAGAAAAGTGGATTTTATTGAACATATGAAATTTCATCAAAATCGGACAAGGGAAACAAGGGTCAGGCGTTAAAGGGGTTAAGTCCCCCATTCCTACGTCAATGTCAAGTTTACTATCTATCCTTCAAAGCTCCCCCATATAGACCCTGTGAGTCTACATCAAACAACAACAGCAACAACTAGAATTTGTTTATTCAACATGAGAGTTGAATTAACACATCATAACAGCCAACATCATCAGCATCAACGTCAGCATCATCATTGGCATCACCATCATATGGCTAAAGTTGTATAACAAAACGTCTGCAAAAAAATAAGAAAAAAAATAACTCAAAATAAAATCGCAATTTTCTCTAAAAGAAGGAACATCGACAAGATTGCCAAGTTTAGTTTGTCGTTTGTGGCGGCTGCTGTTAGCCTTTTGACAGTCTCAAACTAAAAAAAAAAACACAAAAAACAAACGAATCCTTGATAATGAATTTATTTAAAACTCCAAAGTAAAAAAGAAAAATGAAGACAATGGGGCTGGCAGTTAGTTGGCCAGCCTGCAAATTGCAAGGAAAACACACAACGGAACAGAGCGCCTTTTTTCTGAAAAAAAAACATAAGAGACATTACTAAAGGTTTTGATCTAGATGGTGGTGTTGTGCAGCACTTTAAATAGTAAAATGATCGTTTTGCGGGGGGAAGGATTCCCCAGAACCATAAATGCGATTTTAAAGTGAAAATTATTATTTTAAAAAATTTTTTTTATACCCTCAACCATTAGATGGGAGGCATACTAATTTCGTCATTCCGTTTGTAACAACTCAAAATATGCACCTAAGACCCCATAAAGTATATCTATTCTTGATTGTCAGGTCATTTTAAGTCGATCTAGCCATGTCCGTCCGTCCATCTGTCGAAAGCACGCTAACTTTCGTAGGAGCAAAGCTAGGCGCTTGAAATTTTGCACAAATACTTTTCCTTAGTGTAGGTTGGTAGGGATTTTAAATGGGCCAAATCTGTCCATGTTTTGATATAGCTGCCATATAAACCGATCTTGGGTCTTGACTTCTTGAGCCTCTAGAGGGCACAATTCTCATCCGATTTAACTGAAATTGTGCACGTAGTGTTTTGGTATCACTTCTAACAACTGTGCGAAGTATGGTTTTAATCGGTTCATGTTCTGATATAGCTGCCATATAAACCGATCTTGGATCTTGACTTCTTGAGCCACTGGAGGGTGCAGTTCTGCTCCGATTTGGCTGAAATTTTGCATGAAGTTGTTTGTTATGACTTCCAACAAATGTGCTAAGTATAGTTAAAATCGGTCTATAACTCGATATAGCTGCTATATATACCGATCTTGAATCTTGATTTATTGAGCCGCTAGAGGGCGCAATTCTCATCCGTTTTGGCTGAAATTTTGCATAAAGTTGGTTGTTATGACTTCCAACAACTGTGCCAAATATGGTTTAAATCGAACTATAGCCTGATATAGCTGCTATATAAGCCGATCTTGGATTTTGACTTCTTGAACCACTATAGGGCGCAATTCTCATCCGATTTGGCTGAAATTTTGCACAAAGTTGTTTGTTGTGACTTCCAATAAATGTGCCAAGTATGGTCAAAATCGGTCCATAACTTGATATAGCAGCTATATATACCGATCTTGGATCTTGACTTCTTGGGCCGCTAGAGGGCGCAATTCTCATCCGTTTTGGCTGAAATTTTCCATAAAGTTGGTTGTTATGACTTCCAACATCTGTGCCAAATATGGTTTAAATCGAAATATAGCTTGATATAGCTGCCATATAAGCCGATCTTGGATTTTGACTTCTTGAACCACTAGAGGGCGCAATTCTTATCCGATTTTGCTGAAATTTTTGCACAAAGTTGTTTGTTATGACTTCCAATAAATGTGCCAAGTATGGTCAAAATCGGTCCATAACTTGATATAGCAGATATATAAGCCGATCTTGGATTTTGACTTCTTGAACCACTAGAGGGCGCAATTCTCATCCTATTTGGCTGAAATTTTGCACAAAGTTGTTTGTTATGACTTCCAATAAATGTGCCAAGTATGGTCAAAATCGGTCCATAACTTGATATAGCAGATATATATTCCGATCTTGGGTCCTGACTTCTTGAGCCTCTAGAGGGCGCAATTCTGACCCGATATGGCTGAAATTTTGCATGAAGTTGTATGTTATGACTTCCAACAAATGTGCTAAGTAGGGTTGAGATCGGTCTATAACTTGATATAGCTGCCATATAAACCGGTCTGGGATCTTGACTTCTTGAGCCGATAGAGGGCGCAATTCTCATCCGATTTGGCTGAAATTTTGCATGAAGTTGGTTGTTATGACTTCCAACATCTGTGCCAAATATGGTTTAAATCGAACTATAGCCTGATATAGCTGCCACATAAACCGGTCTGGGATCTTGACTTCTTGATCCGCTAGAGGGCGCAATTCTCATCCGATTTGGCTGAAATTTAACATGAAGTATTTTGTTATGACTTCCAACCACTGCGATGAATATGATTTAAATCGATACATAATCTGATATAGCTGTCATATAAACCGATCTAGGATCTTAACTTCTAAAGCCCCTAGGGGGCGCAATTCCTATCCGGTTTGGCTGACATTTTGTACAACGGAATTTTTTTTTCAACATACGTGTCCTATATGGTCTTAATCGATCTATAGCCTGATACATCTCCCATATAAACCGATCTCCCGAATATGCTTCTTGAGCCCCATTCTTATCCGAATGGGCTGAAATATTACCCAATGACTTCTACTATGGTCTTGGTGAATTTTCTAATGTTCCGTATCAGACTATAACTTGATTTAGCTCCAATAGCATAACAATTCTTTTCCATTATTCTTTGTTTGCCTAGCTCAATGATAAGGGACCTGATTTTTATAGCCGAGTCCGAACGGCAGTGCGACAACTCTTTGGGAAGAAGTTTTTACATGGCATAGTACCTCACAAATGTCGCCAGCATTAGGAGGGGATAACCACCGCAGAAAAATTTTTCTGATGTTTTGCTTTTTATGGCCGAGTCCGAACGGCAGTGCGACAACTCTTTGGGGAGAAGTTTTTACATGGCATAGTACCTCACAAATGTAGCCAGCTTTAGGAGGGGATAACCACCGCAGATAACTTTTCTCAGATGTTCTCACCAGGATTCGAGTCCAGGCGTTCAGCGTCATGGGCGGTCATTTCCTCTGCGCTACCGTGGCCTATAGAAATAAAAAAATGTTGGTAAAAAATTTTTCTGCAATTTCCACGCACAGTGATGAAGTCAGGCTTTCCTAAATGAGATAGGAAAGCCTGACTTCATACACATGGCAATATTTGTTTGATTGAGCAGTTTGAGGCGATGAAAAATTGTTTAGTTCTCAAAGGTAGACAAGAAAACCAACATCTCAGCTACTTTTTTTCCTACTTTTAATTATTCTAAGGCTTCTCTTAGTAAATCCTCAAATCGTTTATTTAATCAATCCAAATATTTCAATAATAGATTTCTTAGCATCATAAGTCCTTGGAGTATTTTGGTTTCCAGGATTTAGTTGGCACTTTCCTCAGGTTGCTTTTCAATTACGAGTACTAAACTTTTTTGCCAACTTGATGACTTAATCTCATTATGTGATTGCATTTCATCCCTTCTTTCCAAGTTATTGGTTGTTCATGGAGGATTAAAGCCCATTATGTTATGATACAGCTTCACCCATGGATGTCCATGGGGATTCTCTCCCCCAATCGGAGTAATTTTTTTTCACCACATCATGAATTGAGATGGTGTGTTGCTGTTGTTGTTGTTGTTTAATAAATTGCGAGACTGAATTAAAGGAAAAGATATCGGGTTACACACTTGATTGCTACTTTCAATGGGGAATCAAAATAAATGCAAAACCAAACCAAATAAAACGCAACAGAGGCCAAGCGGCAAATAGGGAAACAAGCAAACTGCCAAACTATAGCCGCCGTTACGCTGTGCCTTAAGGCGGCAAATGCTGTGGCAGGATAAATCTGTTGTGTTCAGACTGGAGCCGATGATGCTTAACCTGAACCATGTTGGCGGGGTTTTTTTCTTGGCTTGGATTTAAGCTTCTCCGCTGTCTTCTGCACTGTGCTGTGGTACATATGGGAGCCAAACGCCTCCTACTGCATGTGTGAGTAAAGATATGAATGGGTAAAAATGAAGTGTAGTTGAGCCGGAGCATAGTTGGCTTAATGTTGTTCAAAATGGTGAGAAGTCTTAACACATTCGGTAGCAGTTCATGTGACCATGATGAGGAGAAGGAGGAAAAGAACCCATAACTAAATTCCCTAAAAGGAATGAAATATCCTCTTCCAAGTTCTCTCCCCTCTACACATATTCCCTTTATTTGACTGGAAAACATGGGGTCTCCATCGTTTCCTAAGCTTAGCTTCCTACTGTTGGTGTTTCGTATGCTAATGGCCAATAACCCATAGCCGTTGGCAATCGTTATATTCTTTATGGACACTAAAAATCGAAATGGCACCAATTTTTCGTGCAACATCAAATGCTCGAGCCGCCTCCTTCTCGCTCGCTTTACAGGAATACACCATTTTGGCCATTGCAATATGCCATCATAAATACAAAAAAGCCAGCCAGCTAAGCAGGCAGGCAGTAGGACCCCATCATTAGCCCCAGCAGCATCAGCAGCAGCAGCAGCAGCATTACCGAATATGACCAACAAAAGTCACCAGCGCAGGCAGACACATATTGTTCGCAATTTCACAATTTTCCTTCTCCTGCCTTTGGCTTAGGAACATAAGGTTCCGCCAATTTAATGTTTATCGGCTAATGAAGTTGACAACATGCGGATTAGCGTATTTAGTCAGCGTCACCATCATCATCAACATTTCTTTTGAATGTTGCCCCTTTTGCCTCCTTGTGGAAGGGTAATGAATGGAATGGAACTGCATACGTTGTGGTAGGAAAGAGAATTTATAATGCATCTAGCAGTAAATGATGGGGCGTAGGCGTAGAAGGACAAAAAAGGGGGAAAAGGAGATACTAGAAATGACCTTCCCCACGTAAACACCTCTCGTCGGAACCATACCATCCCGTCTCAATAGACCTTCCAGAGGTACCTTCGCAAGATCAATCAGATTGCAGAAAAACCATCTCTCCATATGGGAGAGCCTGCGTCCCTGCAGATCCAGACATGAACATAGGAAGTGCCTCCTCATTATCCTCAACAAGGAACATTCCACAAAGGTACAGGGGGCAAACTTCTCACCTATCAATGAGTGCAGACTGATTCAAGTTTAAGCTCAGTGATAAGGGGCCTCCCTTTTATAGCCATGCCTCCGAACGGCGTGCCGCAGTGCGACACCTCTTTGAAGAGAAGTTTTACATGGCATATTAACTCACAAATGTTGCCAGCATTAGGAGGGGAAAGCCACCGCTGAAAGTTTTTTTTATGATGGTCTCACCTACGTTGGCCTCCTACGCTGGCCTCCTCATCAGTCATTGCGCGGCATTCTTAAGCTCGTCACCATGCGCCCTATGGCACAGTGTGCCGATTTTGACCCATGTAAAGGTTCTCATTTACCTCTTATCGAACGCCAGTTACCTCTTATCGAACGTCAGGCAACCATCCGCCGAGTCCCATCTTGCCACCAATTGTCCTCTCTTCTACTTCGTGCAAAAGTTCGACAAATGGTACGTAGTTAAGATAACTGGCAGGTTCGCAGACGAACCCCTCCTGGGGAATTCGTCCTCCCCCTCATTTCCTGGAATGCCCTCATGTCCGGGAACCCATGTCAGTGTCAGTGAACTCGGAGCATATCCATGGACTCCAAATATTGCAATGACACAAATCTCTGCCTTAAAGACAGTACATTCATCCGAGAGTCTCAGAGACATGCCGATCCTGTCCCTGACTTCATCTTGAAGCAATCAGTGAATATCGAGGTTTTATCCTCCTCCAACGCAGCATTCGCCCTCCATTCATCCCTGCCACGAAAACGAATCCAGAATGTCTTTATCCCAGTCGGTACCGGTACCAGGTAGTAGGAGATCCTCCTCAATGTGGGGAGTAGCCACATCCATAATATCAATAATGGAACTGTGGCCGTCTTCCTTTAGCATGCCGACCTTCCTTAGCCTAAGAGCGAACTTGGGGCGCAGTTCCGAATATGGGCCCAAATGGGCCTCCAGACATGCCTGCAGTGCGAAATATCATATGAATCTCTGGACCCTCTCGAATTCCCTCGTACGAGTCCTCTTTTCCACCGTCCTCCACCATACCAGTTCTCCACAGGTCAATACTGGTCGCAGAATAGCCATATACATCCAATTAATCATCTTGGAGGTTAACCCCCATTTCCTTACGAACATCAGGAGTTACATGCTCACAATGCCTTACGGCCTCATTTCTAGGTATTCCTCTTCCAGGACAGCTTCGAATCGAAGACTTTGCCAAGTTCAAGTTCGATTTAACTTTAACAACTTTTTTTATAATTAAAAAAGACAATTATTATAAAATAAAATAAGCAATAAAACAATTCGGGAGATCGGCTTATATGTCAGCTATATCAGAATAAATACCGATTTGGACCGTACCTGGTCCGAATATTTCAAGGTGTCAAAATTGTAGGCAAATCGGACAAAAATTGCGGCTCAAAATGTCAAATCGGCAGACCGGTTTATATGGGAGCTATAGCAGGTTATATACCGATTTGGACTTGACGCAGTCCAAATCGGTCAAGCCGTAACGAAACATTTTGTGCAAAATTTTAGCCAAATCGGACAAAAATTGTGGCTTCCGGGGGCTAAAGAAGACGGTTTACATGGGAGCTTTATCGGGTTATACACCGATTTGAACCGCACTTAGCACAGTTGTTGAAAGTCATTAGAAAACACCACCTGCAAAACTTAAAAATGCATTTAATGCCGGGCCCGCGCCTTCTATAACTCTTTTATATCTTTTTAGGCTGGGGACACTTCAACCTGAATGCGGGTATCGAATTCGTGCAATTGTATCCTATGACGATGAACACGTTCGAATCCTGGTGAGAACATCGAACAAAGCGGTGTTTATCCCTTCTTTATGTTGGCGACATTTGCGAGGTACAATGCCATGCATATTCATTTATAAAATTTTTCCCAAAGAGGTGTCGCACTGCGGGACGCCGTTCGGACTCGGCTATAAAAAAAGGTGAGTTTAAACTTAAATCATCGAGTTTAAACTTAAATCAGAAAGCACTCATTGATGTGTAAGAATTAGCTCCTTCTCGGTTCCTGGTGGTACTTTTCTTCCTTAGGAGAATGACATTTTTCTACTCTCCAATACCTTTCATGTGATACTTATATTGTCCCGATCGGTCGTCTTTTGATTTTGGGTTGCGTTTTTGGCATAAGCGGGAGGTTCCGTCCCCCTTCCGATACCAAAAAATTATAAAGCCTATGTTTCTTTCCAGACAAATGTACACAATATGCAGAAATTTCGAGGAAATCGGTTCTGCCGTTTTTCAGTCTATACGGAACAAACAAACCGAGTCCCATATATCCGTGATTGGTTAATGTGCCCATTTTTGGGCGTTCCTGTTGGGGGTGAGGTCACCCTCTATACTTCGATATGAATTTGTATGCCAGATTCGTTTACTACTCCAGCATACTTTTCATTTTATACCCATGTTGTCCTGATCGGTCCACTTTTGATTTTGGGTGGTGTTTTTGGGGTAACGGTGGAGGGTCCGCCCCCTTACGTTATCAATATATTATAAAGGCTATTCCTATTTTCTGACCATATTCGCAATCTACTCCAGAATACGTTTCATTTGAGTCCCATATTGTCATGATCGTCAAATAAACCTATTTTAAGGGGTTTTGGGGCTGGGGGACCCCCCAGATACTTGAACCCAAGTTTTTTTTTTTTAAATTTAATTTCAAAATAAAATTTTGTTTAATATTTTTATCAATTTAATTTATAATGAAATGACCATTGACAAAATAAAATGTCCATTGATATATAATTTTCTCATCTCCTCTTCTCTCTACGACCCTGAGAACAACCTTAGCCAATGTAAAACCCCAATTGACAGGCCATGTCCGCGAAATGGCCTTTACCTTCGACTTTGGCTTGCTGATGTGAAAGCCTTGTTCTGCGGCTTGGCTTTAACTTTATTTTAATTTAATAATTTACACTCAAATGACAGCAATCTGGGGTATATTTCAACAAATCTTTGGTAGCAAAAGGGGTAAAAGGATGGATAAAACGAAGTAGAGGCCTAACAATGTAGGACTTAATTATAAATTAAAAACCTTTAAATTTTATGAAGCTATAGCCAATACTTAATAAAGCTCCCTTTACTGCAATGCTAGCTTCAAACTCCAGGCAAATCACTACAGGTTGCAAGACATGTCTCAGATTCAGATTGTAATTCCCCCACAAAAACTCTTAGGCTCAAGATGGGCTTAGTCCCCTCCCCATTTTGTGGAGATGAAAGCCATCAAGCGGTTCGGCCTTTTGAAGTTGCAAGAATTGTTGCGTTTCTTTTTTCTCTCTTTTCAACGTTTGCCAACAATTGTGTGACAACATTTCAAGCCCCTGACTGGATTTTATACAACAAAATCTGTCAGCGAGTTGTCACAAACATTGTTCGCTGTCTGACTGGCTGGGTTGGTTGGTTGGTTGGATGGTCAGCCACTCAATTGGTAGTTTTAAGACTTCTAAACGTTTTGCTTGCAGTTGAATGGAGGAAGTCATCTCAAATGATTACCATGATTTTGTTTTCAATAAATCACTTCCAATTAATTCAAACGTTGTGAAATTTTGACATTCTCCTTTGGTGATATAATTCCATTCTGACTGAAAGAGGAGAGAAGCAAATGTGTGGTGAAGAGACTGACAAAAAAAAAATTATGAAATTATAGAAGTTTAAATAAATCTTTAGAGGTTACTCAACAAAAAAAAAATAATACAGGAGAAGCGAATGAAGCTGTAGCTGAATAGGGAACATCTCTTTAGAATAGAGGATATCCCTAGTGAAATGCTGAGAAGCTTTGGAGATGACGCCCCTGACTTTAGTGAAACTGTACATACCCTACGGGAAAGGGAACAGGTCCCAAACCTGTCACGGAATAGGTCCTGGTCGTGGTGATAGGGACCGATCCCAGTTTTCGCCCCTTTACATGGAAAAAACCTATCACTTTTATAAGGGTTTGTCGCTCGATGTGACGAATTGCCACTATTCTCACACCTTAGGATAGGTCCTGGGACAATTCGAACAGAATGAGTATACATAGCAAGTATTTTTAAGGGAGATAACATTAGTAAGCAAATATATTTAACGGATAAGCAATATGTAACAATAATTAATCGGCTTTTAAAAAATAATTAAGAATCATAAGTTTTGACAGTTGAAACTTTTCATTCCCTGTAGGATATGTCCTGTAACAGGTAACTAATTCTCCAGTTTGCAAATTGCAAATTTTGCCCATGAACATTCCACAAAGGAACACGGGCAAACTTCTTACATATCAGTGAGTGCAGTCCGATTCAAGTTTAAGTTCAATGATAAGGGACCTCCTTTTTATAGCCAAGTCCGAACTGCGTGCCGCAGTGTGACACCTCTTTGGAGAGAAGTTTTACATGGCATAGTACCTCACAACTGTTGCCAGCATTAGGAGGGGAAAACCGCCGTTAAAAATTTTTCTTTGATGGTCTCGCCAGGATTCGAGCCCAGGCGTTCGGCGCCATAGGCGGCTGTGTCTGCGTCCAGACCTACGCAGTATCTGTTCAGCGCATCTGATCTGGGCGGCCAATTGACCGGTCCCGAACGTGAAATAAAATCTTCACCGAACTCCCCTCTCAATAAGTCCATTGTTACGCGTGCAGTGTGTCATGTGGCACCGTCTTGTTGAAACCACATGTCATGCATCTAACGGTAACCCTCACAATTCACAGTTACGTTACGATACGCAACATCTTTGAAGAAGTACGGTCCAATGATACCACCTGCCCATAAACCGCATCAAACTGTGACTTTTTGTGGATACATTGGTAGCTCTTGCAATGCTTCTGGCTGATCTTCACTTCAAAATCGCTAAAATCTGCTTACTATCGTACCCATTGAGCCAAAAATGAGTTTCGGCGCTGAACAAAATTTTTCGTTAAAAAAGGGGTCGCTTTATACTTGACAAAGAAGATGTTTGACAGTGAATAAAATACATAATCTGCATGGGCTGTTTAAACCAGTGTTGCCAAGAAGATAAGAGCTAAAGAATCACCCTTAAGTTTGCCAGCTGTGTCTAGCATGCACAGTGGTCTGTATGACAATGGTGATGTTCGCTCCTTCTTTCTTATATGAAAAATCCGCAATTACTTTTTGGGCAACCCAATACATAACCTGCATGGGCTGTTTAAACCAGTGTTGCCAAAAAGATAATAGCTAAAGAATCACCCTTAAGTTTGCTAGCTGTGGTCTGTATGACAATGGTGATGTTCGCTCCTTCTTTCTTTTGCCTCAGAGAATATGCCATCTAGCAGTCAGCTTTTGTGCTATCACTTTGATGACTTGTGCTGGTATGTTATCAGGGCCCAGTGCTTTCTTATTTTTGAGGCTCTTGGCGATGGTTTGCAGTTCCTTAGTGGTGAATAGAGATATGCTCGAGTTAGGCTCTGTTTCAGTATCGTTCTTTTCTATCTCATGCACAGAGAATATGTTGTACATGGTATCCACATCCAGCTTATCTACTGAGCTTCCCATACCGAGCTTCTGCATGACGATTTTATACCCCAGCTCGCAGGGGTTTTTATTTATATCAACTCTCGTCTCTTCCCACTTGTGTTGCTTGCTTTTATTTATGGCGGCCTGGAATTCCTTTTTGGCAGTTTTGTGTACGTCGTCAAACAGAACGAGGTATATTGGTGGTCGCTTCTTGCATATTTCTCCAAAACTCTCCTTTACCTCTTCTTTTGGATAAAAGCCTCTGAGACAAAGGTAACATCCGGTAATGTACTCTCGCAACCTAGACGAGGGAAAGTCCCCGTGAAGCCAATATTTGCGACGACTATCCCTAGTCTTGGTCGCCCCGGCAGCCGAGTTGGTAGCGTGCTTGGATTATCAGTGCAGGGATCGTAGGTTCGATTCCCACCAAAAGCCTTGGTCTGTCGCTACTGCGGTATCACAATGGACTTAAAATTGTCCAAGTGAGTCTGTAAAGGACTGCCACTCTTACCTAGTCTAACCTAACCATCCCTAGTCTTGTGATCATCTCCCTCATTCCCCTTCCTCTAGAGTCCGTGTTTCGCATTAACCATTCAGTCGCGCGAGTTAAAGTTATCTGCTACGACAAGGTTACCCCCTGTGAGCCTTGCCAGATCTTCGATGGTATCTTATTTCTACTGTCTCTTAGAAGACTTTTTTATAATCTTCATATGAATTATTGCCATTTTCGAGCTAAAATTCAGTATTTGATTGTATTATTGTATTGACTTCCAGTGGCCATGCGAAGTATTATCCAAAACGGGTCCCTTATCGTATATGACTCCATATTAACCGATCTTTCGTTTTGTATGTTATGTCCTTAATATAGGCTTTTCGTTAAGTTTTTTTTTTTTCTTTGCTCATTTTTCATTCAACAGATTCCATAGGAATCTCTGACTCATTTCCCATTCGCATAAAATTTGTCCAAGTAATTCCCATAATTTTCACTTCTTTTATAGTTCTCAATTAATTTAAGGCATAGTTCTAAGAAATAGATGTCCTCGAAAATTACAATTTATCCCACCAAATTAGCCCATAGCCCCTATCGGGGCAATGTATTTTCTTTGTCCTCATGAGGCAAACATGAAAGCAACATCCTAGCATACGCTGGCCCAATCCATTCTGCCATACCAAATGGACTGAAAGTATTGCGCATGCGCTCAAGCCGTTATCAGTATTTATTGATACGATGATATTTTATGCAAATTGCATTGGAACATTTTCCCCACAATTTGAACACGCATACCAGTCACTCACTCGCTCACTCACTGCCGCAGTGAGCTTTGCATGCGTTGGGCTGGCCGGTGACTTAGGGAACAGCCGAGTAGGCTAGTTGGAGATTTTGAAAGCCGGTTTTCCCCATAGCCCTGCCAGTGAGGCTGAAGTTGATACTGATGTTGATGGCGATGAGGCTGCTGTATGTGTTAATGGCTATACTGGGCTTTTGTGGTGATTTCCATATTGAAATTATGATGTGATATTTGCCGTCTTCGTTACTGTCTCCGGTGTCTCTGATGGTGAAGCGGCAAGCTTTGATTCATCTTCCATGTTCAATTGTGGGCTTGGGTGTGGAACAGTGTTGCCAGAAGACCAGAATTTTATTTTTCAAAGGAATAGTTATGAAGATTTTTTTTTTAATTTAATTAATGTGGTTGCAGTTGAAAACGGATAAGTGATCAATCCATTTGGTTTCATTTATCCGAAATTTTCATTTAAGCGTAGTTCGGATAAGTGAAGTTAGCTTCCAGTTAAGCTATGAAGCATTTTATTTTTCAAAGGAATAGTTATGAAGATTTTTTTTAAATTTAATTAATGTGGTTGCAGTTGAAAACGGATAAGTGATCAATCAATTCGGTTTCATTTAACCGTAATTTTCCTTTAAGCGTAGTTCGGTTAAGTGAAATTAACTTCCAGTTAAGCTATGGGGCATTTTATTTTTCAAAGGGATAGTTATGAAGATTTTTTTTTTTTTAAATTTAATTAATGTGGTTGCAGTTGAAAACGGATAAGTGATCAATCAATTTGATTTCGTTTCGTAGTTCGGATAGGTGAAATTAGCTTCCAGTTAAGCTATATAACTATCAATGAAAGTGAATTTGCACATCAAAATTCTTAATAAGTATAAAATAACTTAAGTTGAATTTTTGCGAAATTATTGATGAAGCGATTTTTTTTCTAAATTCCAAACAGTTTCTTATAAAAAAAAACTTTTGCGCTTATGCGGAGTATATAAAAACGAAATTCGGGGTGTAAAATATTTTTCAATTTAGCGTTATTTTCAGTTTTGTGCTATTTTCGCTTAAGCGAAATCAATAGTTTTGGAAACACTAATGGTTCATTCCTTCTAGTTGCACTTAAGTGGGATTTCCCTCTTAAGCGTATTGCAGTTATGCGATTTCGACTGTATTTTTTTATTAATCTTACGCTGTGTGTAAGGCCATGGTTCAAAGTTCAGGAAATATAAACCGATCCCGGCCGATACAGAATAAATATGAGCACCACACAGGCTGGAACTTTGACTTATGAGGAGTATATAAAAACGAAGTTTGGGGTGTAAAGTCTTTTTCAATTTAGCGGTACTTTCAGTTTAGAGATTTTCGCTTAAGCGAAATATGGTTTTTTCCATCTAGTTTCACTTAAGTGGGATTTTCCTCTAAAGCGTATTACAGTTATGCGGTTTCGACTATATTTTTTCATTAATCTTACGCTGTTTCTAATGCCATGGTTCAAAGATCAGGAAAATGGAATGGAAAAAGGAAAATCGGAGTTATGGATACGAAAATCAAAATCTTGTTTCTGCAGAAAATTTCATCGCTACAGTCGATCTAGCCATGTCCCCCCGTTTGTCCGTCCGTCCGTTTGTCTGTCGAAAGCACGCTAACCTTCGAAGGAGTAAAGCAAGCCACTTAAAATTTTGCACAAATGCTTCTTTTAAGTGTAAGTCGGTTGGGATTGTAAAGAGGTCATATCGGTCGATGTTTTGATATGGCTGCCATATAAACCGATCTTGGATCTTGATTTCTTGAGCCACTAGAGGGCGCAATTCTTTTCCGATTTGGCTGTATATATGGGAACTTGACTTGTTGAGCGCCTTGATGGCGAAATTCCTATCCAATTTGGCTGAAATTTTGCACGACTAGTCAGCTAATGAATCCCAACAACTTTGTTAAGTATGGATTAAATCGGTCCTATTTGGCTAAAATTTTGTACAACGTCTTCTCCCATAACCTGCAACATTCGTGTCAAATATGGTCCGAATCGGTCTATAGCCTGATACAGCTCCCTTATAAATCGATCTTTCTATTTTACTTCTTGAGCCACTAGAGAGCGCAATTCTTACTTGAATTGTCTAAAATTATACACAATGACTTCTACTATGGTCTCCAACATTCAGTTCAGATATAGTCCGATCTGCCGATTTAAGGTCTTGGGCCTATAAAAGCCGAATTTTATATCCGATTTTGATGAAATTTGAAACAGTGTTAGGCTTCTCGACATCCTTCGCCAATTTGGCCCAGGTTTGAGTCCATAAAAGGCGCATCTATTGTCCGATTTCGCTGAAATTTGGGACAAAGAGTTTTGTTAGGCCCCTCGATATCCTTATTGAAGATGGCTCACATCAGTCCAGATTTTGATATAGCTGCCATATAGACTAATGTCTCTATTTAAGGTCTTGGGCCCATTAAAAGCGCATTTATTATCCGATTTTGCTGAAATTTTAGACAGTGAGTTGTGTTAGGCCACACATCCTTCTTCAATTTGGCTCAGATCGGTCCAGATTTGGTTATAGGTGTCATATAGACCGACCTCTCGATTTATGGTCTTGGGCCCATAAAAAGCGCATTTATTGTCCGATTTCGCTAAAATTTGGGACAATGAGTTTTGTTAGGCCCGTAGATATCCTTCTTGAATATGGTCCAGATCAGTCCAGATTTGGATATAACTGCCATATAGACCGATTTCTCGATTAAAAGGCGCATTTATTATTCGATTTCGATGAAATTTAACACAGTGACTTATGTTGGGCTTTTCGACATATCTGTCCTATATGGTTCAGATCGGTCTTTATATGGATATAACTGGCAAAACACCCAATATTGAACCAATATTCTAGAGTCACAGCAAGCGCATTTATTGACCCATCTAGCCAAAAATTTAGCAAAACGCTTTCCTCAACGACAACCACTATATCTGAGAAGTTTCCTCGAAATCGGTTAAGATTTAGATATAACTCCCGTATATATGTTCTTCCGATTTTGAGAAATATTGCATTTAAATGCTCATTTGTTAACCGATTCTCTCGAAATTTGGCATTAAAGATTTTCTTATGACTCTCGACATTATTGGTGAATTTCATACAAATCGGTTCAGATTTAGATATAGCTGCCATATATATATCTTCCGACTTTCACTTCTAGAGCCACTGCAAGCGCATTTATTGACCAATCTTGCCAAAATTTTATGCAACGCTTTCCTCTAGTACTATCAAAATATCTGAGAAGTTTGGCCGAAATCGGTTCAGATTTAGATATAGCTCCCATATATATGTTCTTTCGATATTGCAATAAAGCGCTCATTTTTTAACCGATTCTCTCGAAATTTGGCAGGAAGGTTTTACGTATGACTCTCGATATTACTGGTGAATTTCTGAGAAATCGGTTCAGATTTAGATATAGTTGTCATATATATATCGGCCGGTTTTTACTGCAAGAGCCACTGCAAGCTCATTTTTTGACCAATCTTACCAAAATTTTGCATAAAGTTTTCCTCGAGTACTACCACAATATCTGAGAAGTTTGTCCAAAATCGGTTCAGATTTAGATATAGCTCCCATATATATTTTTGTCAGATTTTGGTAAATTTGTAATAATGTTGTCAATTGTCAACCGTAGTTAAATTTAATACGGCTTGTTTAATAACCCATCTGAAAACATCCGCCGAGGTCCATCAAAACTGATTCAGAATTGGATCTAGCTCCCAAATTGTTTTTATAGGCTAGGTGTAGGGTATTATACAGTCGCCACCGACCGACTTTTGCCCTTCCTTACTGGTTGTGTATTTTAATTTATTTTTGCCATAGTTTATTTGAACTAGGTTTCAAATTCGAAATGGCAACTCTGCCATGGGGCTGCCACTATGAGATTTGCGCAGAAGCGTTATTTAGGATCATAAATTTATGTGTCTCATTTAAATTTCAAGTTTGTTTTGATTTGATCACTAATTTACTGCAACTAAAACAAATCAATGGGTCTGGAAAAAAGGCACACCGAAAACCGGCATCAATCGCATAGTTAGCTAGCTTCGCTTCTGATCTTCTGGGCTGGGCAGTATTTGGGTTGGCCACTGACTAACATAAAATCCATGATAACATGACATTACGTGCGTTGAGTGACCGCCTCAGCCTCAGCCATCATCGCCATCAGCATCAATTCCACAGTTGTCATCGGCATCAACATCATCATCAGCATCGATGGCTTGACGTTCATGATTGCCGGCTGAGTGAGTGGCCGAGAAGCGTGCATTTCTTTGCGCTAATGGCGGCATGGAAAAGTGAACAGAAATTCTGGTAGCCGACACCTGTCCAAATTTAATCACCTCTTTTTAGCGGTAATCATCACATGGATCCCCAGCACCCAGCAAGAGGAGAGTTGGTTGGTATGGCAATTTAAGCGTTTGATTTTGATTTAATCAGCTCCAAATAGCCACCTACCTAGCTGCCGGTTTTCAACGCAGGCGGTGATGGCTCTTTTTGAGCTTCAATTAAGAGTGTAAATTAGTTTTGAAAATGATGATTAAACCCATAATCCGGCTGCTTCGCTTATTGGATAGTTTAAATAGAGCGCTTATGCTTCGTTTGGTATGCAGCAGCATTTTGCTTTGGGGGTATAGTTTTTGCAAAATATTTAATTTTCGTTTTGTTATCTTAATTTTTATTGTTTATGGTTATTTAAAGTTTTAAGCGCCGTTTTTCTCAAGCATTCGGTTGTTCTTTGTTCATTCTTAAGGGGCATTCTAAATTGAGAAGATTTTGTATTTGAATTTCCTGTTTTGTCTGTCTGTCTCTTCTTGACAGAAACTCTAAACCTTGGCAGGGAATATGATTCCGGCGAACTTCCCCATACTAAATGGGAAGAAACGCCAATCCTTTTTATTTGTAAAACCTCCTTTGAATGGCGTCTTTGGCAAACTGTCTCATGATCAGTCTTCTATCTTGTCTTGTTAGTCATGTCTCTCATTTCTTACATTTGTGACATGGTTGACCGTCGGGGTCTTAGCCACCTTCATTTAATCAGTTAACCACAATCATTTTATTTATTTTTGATCATTTAATCTCCACTCATTGCTTTTTTCCAATGATCATTCAAAACCAAAGGCTGTCTTATGGCGACTCATTCCTAGTTTTCACCAAATATCCTAATGTCCATTAGTTTTTACGATGAATCGTTTTACAAGTTGAATCGAAGTTTTTTTATACCCTCCACCATAGGATGGGGGTATACTAATTTCGTCATTCTGTTTGTAACACCTCGAAATATGCGTCTGAGACCCCATAGGGTTTATATATATTCTTGATCGTCATGTCATTTTAAGTCGATCTAGCCATGTCCGTCTGTCCGTCCGTTTGTCCGGCAGTCTGTCCGTCCGTCTGTCTGTCGAAAGCACTCTAACTTTCGAAGGAGTAAAGCTAGCAGCTTGAAATTTGGCACAAATACTTTTTATTAGTTTAGATCGGTTGGGATTGCAAATGGGCCAAATCGGTCCATGTTTTGATATAGCTGCCATATAAACCGATCTTGGGTCTTGACTTCTTAAGCATCTAGAGGGCGCAATTCTTTTCCGATTTGGCTGAAATTTTGCACTACATGTTTTGTTATTGTATCCAACAACTGTGCTGAGTATGGTTCAAATCGGTCCATAACCTGATATAGCTGCCATATAAACCGATCTTGAACTTTGACTTCTTAATCCACTAGAGGGCGCAATTCTCATACGATTTGCCTGAAATTTCGCATGAAGTGTTTTGTTATGACATCCAATAACTGTGCTAAGTATGGGGCAAATCGGTACATAACTTGATATAGCTGCCATATAAACCGATCTGTGATCTTGACTTCTTGAGCCTCTAGAGGGCGCAATTCTCATCCGATATGGCTGAAATTTTGCATGAAGTGTTTTGTTATGACGTTCAATAACTGTGCCAAATAAGGTTCAAATCGGTTCATAACCTGATATAGCTGCCACATAAACCGATCTTGGGACTTGACTTCTTGAGCCTCTAGAGGGCGCAATTCTCATCCGATTTGGCAGAAATTTTGTACAACGGCTTCTCTCATGACCTTCAACATACGTGTCTAATATGATCTGAATCGATCAATAGCTTGATACTGCTCCCATATAAACCTATCTCCCGATTTTTCTTCTTAAGCCCCTACAAGGCGCAATTTTTATTCGAATGAACTGAAATATTGCACAATGACTTCTTGATTAGCACCATGCCAATATGGGACTCAAATGAAAGGTATTTGCGAGTAAAATACGAATCTTATATCCAAATGTGGGACCAAGTTTCTGTGGGTCCACCCCTTTCCCAAAACACTCTCGAAACAGGACTTATTTACTGAACATGGCAATATGGGACTTAAATATAAGGTATTTGAGTGTAGAATAGGAATCTGATATCCAGATGTGGGACCAAGTATTTGGGAAGCCGCCTCTCACCAAAAACATCCCTCAAAGAGGACAAATTTATGACCATAGCAATATGGGGCTCAAATGAAAGGTCTTTGGGAGTAAGGCACGAATTTGATATCAATATTCGGGAAAGTGTCTATGGGGCCACCCCACCCCCACAACACCACCCAAATAGTAAGTATTTGCTGACCATTCCAATATGAGGCTCAAATAAGAGGGGTTTTAAAGTGGAATACGAATCCGATATATATTTTCAAAGCCTACTCACTGGGTGGCCGCCCATCCCACAAAACACCCCCCAAGCCGGCCATCTTTACCGACTATGGAAATATGGGGCTCAAATTAAAGGTATGTAGGAATAGACCTCGTATCTTATATCAACATTAGGGGTCAACTGTCTAGCGGACGTCCCACCACCATAACAACCCCCAAATAGGACATATTTGCTCATCAATACAATTTGGGTCTTAAAGAGAGTGGAACTAAATACTCATAGTTTTTAGGGCCAATACCCAAAAACCGGACATATTTGCTGACTTTTGCAATAAGGAGTTTAAATGAGATTAGAAAACGAATTTGATATCCAATTTTGAGTTCAATGGCAATATGGGGTTTAAATAAATGATATATACATATATGGGAATAGAGCACGTTGCTGATAAATTTTCCGGGCTTAGTGTTTGGGGGGCCACCCCAATCTCGAAAACACCCCTAAATCGGGCATATTTACGGACCATGTCAATGTGGAGCTTAAATTAAAGGTATTGGGGGGTAGAACAAGAATTGATACCCATTTTCGGGACAAATTTTCTGGGGGTCTACCCCTCTCCCAAGATACCCCACAAACAGCAATTTTTTATTGACCATCGCAATATGTGGCTCAAAAAAGGTATTTTGGCATAAAATACGAATTTGATATCCAAGTTTAGGACCATGTATTTAGGGCATCACCCCTTTCCCAAAACACCCTCAAGGGAAAAAATTTGTCGACCATGCCAATATGTGGCTCAAATGAAAGGTATTTGAGATTAGAAAACGAATTTGATAACCTATTTTGTGGCCATATGTTTGGGGGACGCCTCATCCTGTAAACTCCTCTTAGGCCAATGTCAATATGGGGTTTAAATAAATGGTATTTGAGAGAAGAGCACGATGCTGATATTTTTTCAGGGCCAAGTGTCTGGGGGACCACCTCACCCCAGAAAAGACCCATTAATCAGACATCATGAGAATATCGAGCTGAAATAAAGTATTTTAAGAATGGAGTACACCTTACATCCAAACTTAAATTCGTAGTCCAATACAGATTATATGGGATTCAGGTAAAGGCACTTGTATTGTTAAACTGCTATTCAAGTTTGAATGGTATTTCACTAAAAGATCTTTAATTGACGAAAATAAGTATTCCAAGGAAAATTTTTTTCCATATAAAGTAAAAGAAGGCGCAGCGGAGCGGGCCCGGGTCAGATAGTTTTAATATATCAACCTTCATCCAAGGTTGTATATTGAAACCAAGAATGTGTCCATTTCACATTCATATTTTAGCAATAAATATCTATTTAGGCAATAAGGATTTTATTCAAAATAGAATTTTTCTACTTGATATTTGGTTTGCAATAGAAAATATTTTCACTTTTTCTCACCAACTCAAGTTCAGCACAATCGTTTTGTAGTTAAATGCCCTTTTGAAAAACGTAAGGGCAAGTATCGAAGAATTCAGCTAATCATGGTCACTACCAAAATAAAGATTTTGGGTTGTGGCAAGCTCAGGACAACAAATCTGTGTAAGTACAACAGCAAAATAAAAAGACTGGTCGGTTTTTATTTTCAATAAAGTCATACTCGTAAATCGCAAGGCAATGCATCTTCTTCCCTCCTTTTTCCTTCCGCTTAGTCATAAGACGTAGCTGCCTCTGTGCTGACTGTTCTGTGCTGCCTTCAAGAGATTGGCAAGCAAAAAAGTGCTGGTGTTGTGGCTTCGACCAAAGGAAAAAATGTTAATTAACTTTTCAATTCTTAAATAATGAATGATCAACGCATTGGAGACAACACGCTGTGATCCTTTTTTCCACTCTGAAACTCTGGTTTTGTTGCTTATGTGCCATAGTCAAACTATTCCAGTCACAAGTCCATACATAAAGCCGCCACAGTAACCAATAATGAGGAGATCGTGTCCCAGTGTGAGCGTCTGTCTGTCTGTTACTGTGTTGGCAACTTAAGTGGATTGCTTTCCGAATCTCTACATGAATTCCCAGCAACACTTACAATGAGACGGTATAGTTTACTCCTCAAAAAAAAAAAAAAAAGAAGTCCAGTTTAGTCATTTGAATGAAGTAAGGAGGAAGGAGTGAAGAATAAGAAAAAAAAAACGAACGCGAAAATGAAGAAAATTTTAGTATGGTCAAATAGAAAATCAGTTGCTCAGCTCCCCGATGTTATTATGAAATAATATTTTAAAGCTTAGTGTCGTTGGCGGTTTTGCCATAGAGCCGAAAGCCGAATGCATGAGAATCTCGTTGTTTTGGTTCATAACAAGCGAAAAGAGGGGACAATGAATTGAAAACACATTATCAGGCACAATGGGATATAAATTAGCAAATTTGTATACCCTCCGTTGCAAAAATGCAAATTTTGCTCATGAACATTCCACTAAGGAACAGGGGCAAACTTTTCACATATCAATGAGTGCAGTCCGATTCAAGTTTAAGCTCAATGATAAAGGGCCTCCTTTTTATAGCCGAGTCCGAACGGCGTGCCGCAGTGCGACACCTCTTTGAAGAGAAGTTTTACATGGCAGAGTACCTCAGAAATGTTGCCAGTATTAGGAGGGGAAAACCACCGCTGAAAATTTTTTCTAATATTTAAAATTTAAATTTTTTTCATAGGCGGACATGCTAACCTCTGCGCTACGTTGGTAACACCTCGAAATATGCGTCTAAGACCCCATATAGTATATATACTCTTGATTGTCATGACATTTTAAGTCGATCTAGTCATGTCCGCCCGTCCGTTTGTCTAAAGCACGCTAACTTTTGAAGGAGTAAAGCTAGGCACTTAAAATTTTGCGCAAATATTTCTTATTGGTGTAGGTTGTTCGGGATTGTAAATGGACCAAATCGGTCCATGTTTTGATATAGCTGCCATATAAACCGATCTTAGATCTTGACTTCTTGAGTTTCTAGAGGGCGCAATTCTTTTCCGACTTGGTTGAAATTTTTCAAGTGGTGTTTTGGTATCTCTTCGGACAACTGTGCCATGTATGGTCAAAATCGGCTAATTACCTGATATAGCTGCCATATAAACCGACCCTGGGTCTTGACTTTTAGAGAGCGCAATTCTTATCCAATTAGGCTGAAATTTTTCTTAAAGTGTTCTGGTATGACTCTCAATAACTGTGCCAAGTATAGTCTAAATCAGTCCATAACCAGATATAGCCGCCGTATAAACCGATCTCCCGATTAGACTTCTTGATCCTCTAGAGGGCGCAATTCGTATTCGATTTGGCTGAAATTTAGCATAACGTGTTTTATTAAGACTTCCAACAATTGTGCCAAATATGGTTCAAACCGGTCCATAACCTAATATAGCTGCCATATAAACCGATCTGGGATCTTGATTTCTTCGGCCACTAGAGGGCGCCCTTATTATCTCATTTGACTGAAATTTTGCACGAAGTGTTCTGGTATGACCCTCAATAACTGTGACAAGTATGGTCTAAATCAGTCCATAACCTGATACAGCCGCTGTATAAACCGATGTCCCGATTAGACTTCTTGATCCTCCAGAGGCCTCAATTCCTATCCGATTTGGCTGAAATTTTGTACAATGGTTTCTCCCATGACCTTCAACAAGCGCACAAAAAGGCACATTTAAAATCCACATTAATAAAAATTAATTTATTTTATTTTCATTTTATTTTATTTTATTTTATTTTAATTTTATTTAATTTTATTTTATTTTATTTTATTTTATTTTATTTTATTTTTTTTATTTTTTTTATTTTATTTTATTTTAATTTATTTTATTTTATTTTATTTTGCTTTATTTTATTTCAATTTTATTTTATTTTATTTTATTTTATTTTAATTTATTTTACTTTATTTTGCTTTATTTTATTTCAATTTTATTTTATTTTACTTTTTGTTTTATTTTATTTTAATTTATTTTATTTTATTAATTTTATTTTGTTTTATTTTATATGATTTTTTTTTATTTTATTTTATTTTATTTTATTTTATTTTATTTTATTTTATTTTATTTTATTTTATTTTATTTTATTTTATTTTATTTTATTTTATTTTATTTTATTTTATTTTATTTTATTTTATTTTATTTTATTTTATTTTATTTTATTTTATTTTATTTTATTTTATTTTATTTTATATGATTTTTTTTTTATTTTATTTTATTTTATTTTATTTTATTTTATTTTATTTTATTTTATTTTATTTTATTTTATTTTATTTTATTTTATTTTATTTTATTTTAATTTATTTTATTTTATTTTATTTTATTTTATTTTATTTTATTTTATTTTATTTTATTTTATTTTATTTTATTTTATTTTATTTTATTTTATTTTATTTTATTTTATTTTACTGTATTTTATTTTATTTTATTTTATTTTATTTTTTTATTTTATTTTATATTATTTTATTTTATTTTATTTTTTTTTATTTTATTTTATTTTTTTTTATTTTATTTCATTTTATTTTATTTTATTTTATTTTTTTTTTATTTTATTTTATATTATTTTATTTTGTTTTATTTTATTTTATTTTATTTTATTTTATTTTATTTATTTTATTTTATTTCATTTTATTCTATTTTTTTTTATTTTATTTTATTTTTTTATTTAATTTTTTTATTTAATTTTTTTTTTATTTTATTTTATTTTAATTTTATTTTATTTTTTTTATTTTATTTTAATTTTTTTTTTCTTGTGTTTTACTCATCCCAAGGTGTTTGTTACCAGGACACATTTGCTGGCAGCATCAGCAGTAGTTTTCCAGTTGCCATGTTTTGGCTGTTGCTAATGTTTCTGCTGCTGCCGTGGTTTTTTTACCACCGTTGTAGCCGTCTAGTTTTGGTACTGTGCCAAGCATTGAGCCTACGTATTGAGTTGTTAGCCTTTTTATAACCAGCGAATGTAACTTCTTTTCAATTTTTAAGAGCACTTTCATATATGAAAAGAAAAAAATTTCATGCCAGAGACTCTTAACAGGATAGGAAAATCTATTTTTTCATGAAATTTTGCTTTACAGTACTGCATCTTGGTATTTCCAGTTGTGGCAAATGGAGTGTCTAATTTCTTAACGATTGGGAAGCTCTGTTTCAAGCTCTTTAATTTTATTGGCTTAGCTGTGGTTCTTTTTCAGTTTGAATGAATATGACTACACAAATGCCTTACAATGTACCAACTAACCAACCAAAAGTGTGATATTGGCTTATATTTCACAAGAACCAATAACTCGGACAAATTTATGCATTTAACAAGTACTCACAGTTGTGGTCAGGGTAATTTTCCATGGAACATCTTATTCGGGAATCAAGGTAATCGAAAAAGTTGAATGCATGGCTGGCTAACCACCACGCTCGCTGGTGTTCACATGTGGGAGCTGGTGGCAGAATGTTTAGATTAAAGTTCAGCCTGATTGTGGCAAGGATGTTAAGTAACCGGACTGCTGCAGTTCAGTTAGTTGAGTGGTAGGTAGCGTTTGCGCGGTGTTCTCTTGTTGTGAACTGTTTTGTAAGCAATCAAATCACTGCCGTGCTGACCGAGCATGATGAGGTGAACAAAATGCATAGCAACCAAAATCTCAAAGGCTTAAGGAATATGAGACGTTTTTTTTTTTTTGCTTTTTAATAAGGCTATCAAGTGTCTGTGTCGAAATTTGCTGTTTGGTCCATACAGTGTGACTGCATCATCTATGGTCGTGCAGAAAGCTCTCAAATGTTAATGGCCCTTTTGTGTTTGTTACTGGGGGTATGGCGATGTGAGTGTTACTGGTGTTGCCAGTGTTATTGCCGTTGTTAGCAGCAGGTGATCCAAGTGTTTACACGCGAATTTACACTCTCTTTCTCATCCGTTTGTGGTTAATTGTGTTTTTGAGTCATGTGCAGCTGGTCAATGACAAGGAATAGAACATTGATTTGGTTTTTTGGTCCTCTGTTTTTGCTTAGCCTCATTCTTATTCGTTAGCCTTGCACACCGGTTTTATCCTTCCCAGGAGGATATGCTGCTGTAGGTTTAACAAATTTTTATTTTTATCCGAATGTTTATTATTATTATTACTCGCATTATTATTTTGAATGTCGAGTTTTTTTATAATTTTGTTTTTTTTTTTGGATTGCTTCAGATTCTTGCTGATTTCCAGAAATTAATTGGAAAAATCTCCTTTGGGATGATGCTCCATAGCTGTTGCTCGTAATTTTTAGAGAATTGTTTTTTTCTTCTGGTGTCTTTAATTTATTTATTTAACTTCTATATAAATGATTTGTTTGTTATTTTAGCCATTTAGGTAGGCGGAGAATTTTAATCAATAAAAAAAGAGGAGGAAGATGAAAGCATTTGAAAATTGATTTTCTTCTTTTGATGATGGTGGAGCTACCAACCGTAGATTTCTTACAGCCTTAAAAAACTGGAAAACTGAATTTGTGTAAAGATAGGAAAGGAAATAATAATAGGAATGGGGGGAGAGGGGTTTATATTCTAATCTGGTCATTACGTTTGTCACAGCTTCAATTATCTGCTACACTATTAAATCAATGTCCGTACTTCCGTTCGGCCGTCTTTCAAAAACATGAACATCAGCTGCAAATTTTGCACAGATCATTTTTATTGCAATAGGTCGATGGGGAATGTTGACCTCCTAGTCAGAATGAGGTCCAAGTAGCAGTAATACGACTAAAGAACAACAAGGCAGCAGGAGCCGACGGGTTACCCGCTGAACTATTTAAGACCGGAGGCGACACGCTGATAAGGCGTATGCATCAGCTTATCTGCGCAATCTGGCTAGAAGAACGCATACCCGATGATTGGAACCTCAGCATACTATGTCCCGTACACAAGAAAGGAGACAAGACGGAATGTGCCAACTCCTCCCCATCGCATACAAGATACTCTCGAGCGTACTGTGTGAAAGATTAAAACCTAAAGTCAATGAGATAATTGGGCCCTATCAATGCGGCTTTAGACCAGGTAAATCCACTCCAGACCAGATATTCACACTGCGTCAAATCCTGGAAAAGACCCGAGAAGGACAAATTAACAGCTACCATTTCTTTGTTGACTACAAAGCCGCTTTCGATACTCCTTTACGTTCAAAGGTATTTCAAGCCATGTCTGAGTTTGCTATCCCCGGAAAATTAATAAGACTCTGCAGGATGACACTTGATGATACGCGTTCCTCAGTGAAAATAGGAAAGAATCTCTCCGAACCATTTAATACCAAACGAGGTTTCAGACAAGGAGATAGCCTATCGTGTGATCAAATTGATCTAGAATCATACCCTGCAGGTTTGTCAGATATCAAATCAGAGGTACAGTCATGAACTTTTTCAGGCTATATTCAGCAAGGATTTTGAAAACCAAAACCAAATTCTCGATGAAAACGTAAGCCAAATCGGATAAAACTTTAGTTGTTTATGAAGTCAAACCGATATATCGTAAGTCATAATAGACCTTTCTTAAATTTAGAGCACTGCGTGATCACTTGAAATACATCCATCCTTTCTTTGTTGACTTCAGTACGGATGTCTCCATTATGACGCTAGACCTATTACAACGGCATTTTGACCTAGGCTCTTCGCTTGCCAACCCTAGGCACTATAGTTCTCCAAATGGCAAGAATAGGATTTTGTGCTGTTAGTAAGTGCTGTCCGATTCAAGTTTTTCTCAATGATAAGGGTCGTCGGCTTTAGGATGCTGGAGAGGTCAGAATCTTCCAAGTGGCATGACAATAGCAATGGTCTTCTAACAGTCATTTGAGGTCAAATTTCGCTAGAATGGACTTGAAAAGTTGTCTTTCGTTGGTGGGATACGAAATTAAGGTGCATACGGATAGCTCAATAAGGATTTTAAGAATAGATTCCGGTAATTTCTCAGAGAAATCTACTAATGACGAAGGCGCATAGTTTGTCCTTCATTTTGTGGGAGATGCTACGTAGAAAAATATATCACGAAAATGTTTTCAATTAAAAATTTAGTGGAAAGTAAAAATGTTTTCGATTAAAAAATTAATTGAATCAATCAATTTTTAATTTAATTCAGATTTTTTTCAATTCCGATCGTGATTTAAATTGTGGCAATTTTCAATTATAAAATTAATTAATTCAATCATTTTTTTAATTGAATCTTAACTTTTTTCAATAACGTCGTGATTGACATTTTTGTCATTTTCAATTAAAAGATTAATTGATTTAATATTTTTTTTTAAGTGAATCTGAAATTTTTTTCAATTACGATCATGATTGAAATTTTCTAAATTTTTAATTAAAAAATTGATTCAATCATTTTTATACCCACCACCGAAGAATGGAGGTATATTCATTTTGTATTTCCGTCACATCGAAATATCCAATCCCGACCCTATAAAGTATATATATTCTTGATCAGCGTAAAACCTAAGACGATCTAAACATGTCCGTCCGTCTGTCTGTCGAAATCACCCTGCAGTCTTTAAAAATAGAGATATTGAGCTGAAACTTTGCACAGATTCTTTTTTTGTTCATAAGCAGGTTAAGTTCGAAGATGGGCAATATCGGAATATATCGTGATATAGCCCCCATATAAACCGATCCAACGATTTAGGGTCTTAGACCGATAAAAGCTACATTTATTATCCGATTTTGCTGAAATTTGGGACAGTGGGTTCTGTTAGGCCCTTCGACATTCTTCGTTAATATGGCTCAGATCGGTTTAGATTTGGATATAGCTGCCATATGGACCGATCCTCCGATTTAGGGTCTTAGGCCCATAACATTTATTATCCGATTTTGCTGAAATTTGGGACAGTGAGTTGTGATAGGCCCCTCGACATCCTTCGTTAGTTTGGCCCAGATCGGTCCAGATTTGAATATAGCTGCCATATAGACCGATCCTCCGATTTAGGGTCTTAGGCCCATAACAGCCATATTTATTATCCGATTTTGCTGAAATTTGGGACAGTGAGTTATGTTAGGCCCTTCGACATCCTACGTCAATTTGGCCCAGATCTGTCCAGATATGGATATAGCTGCCATATAGACCGATCTCTTGATTTAAGGTTTTGGGCCCATAAAAGGCGCATTTATTGTCCGATTTCGCCGAGATTTGGGACAGTTCGTTGTGTCAGACTTTTCAACATCCTTGTCGCATATGGTTGAGATCGGTTTATTCTTAGTTATAGCTTCCAAAAAGACTAATATTTGTAATACACGATTGAACAATAACTTGTACCGATTACTATTATTTACATAAAGTATGCAATTTACATCGTGGTGGGTATCCAAAGTTCGGCCGGGCCTTTTTACTTGTTATACCCTACACTACCACTGTGGTACAGGGTTATATAAGTTTGTGCATTGGCTAAGAAGGAGAAGAGCTAGACCCATTGAGCGATCAACTCAGAATCACTTTCTGATTTGATTAAGCCATGTCCGTCTGTCCGTCCGTCTGTCTGTTCGTTCGTCTGTGTGTCCATGTATTGTTGTAATCAAGGGCCCGATTACTTTAGGAAAGAAATAAGCCTTTATACCCAGGAAGGACACCAAGGAGTTCCGTTTTTTGAAGAGATATCTGGATGAGCTATTTCTTGGATTACCGTATTCACTGACCTATCATTTAATTCGAATCAGCCCTTCTCCCACCATCAGTCTTTCTAACATGGTGTTTTAAGTAAAACCCACGACAGACTGATTGGCAATATTCGCCGTTTAGTGGTTTATGTTTCCCGCCTTGAAGATAAAGAAAATCATGCCAAGCTCGCCTTGAAAAATGTTCCAACTATAGCAAGGTAACTTCCGCTTATACTATCTTGTCCTGGTAGTCGCTGACCTCATTCGGATGCCTAGAAAAAGCGTATCCATTAGAAGTTCCATTGGGGTCTGGTTATTCTCGTTGAAATATTTTTGCACATGCTAAGAAGCCTAGACGTTGTAGAGCTGCTTATGAACCATTTTACCGCACCGCAGCACAGAGGTTAGCATGTCCGCCTATGACGCTGTAAGCCTGGGTTCGATTCCTACTGCTGGCGACATTAATAAGGTACTGTGCCATGTAAAAACTTCTCTTTAAGGAGGTAACGCACTGCGGCACTCCGTTCGGAGTCGGGTATAAAAATGAGGTCCCTTATAATTGAGCTTAAACTTGAATCGTACAGCACTCATTGATATGTGAGAAGATTGCCCGCTGTCCCTTAATCAAGTATTCGAAAGCAAATAAAAACGCAATGTCTGTGTATACATTGTCTTGAACTCATGACTCATGCAGCATACATTCCCTGAACTTTTGTAGGGAACATTTTAACCCAAAGTAGGATAACAACAGATTTTCCTAAAAATTAGAGCTTCCGCAAATTTAAAAAAATTTCCAACAATTCCTTTAAATGAAGAAATATTCCTTACTTTGGAAAAAATATTCAAAGTTTCTTTAAGTCGTTAAGATTTCCAAAAAGTTTTCTTACATGTATTCCTAAATAAGGAAAACCCCTTGATTTCACTATAATGGAGAATTTCTCTAAAATTGAAGGCCTGAGCTTTTTGGCATAGTCGGATCTTCTATGGCGTTTGGAAAGTTGTCACCTTGTATAGTTTGTGGTGAATTGATTTGAATTGCAGTGCAAATGGCTTTTTCGAAAACAGTTGAACAACAATTTTCTTGAAATTTCAAGCTGTTAGGGCATAACTTTCGATCTGCAAATCATATTTGCCAAATGTTTTTAGGTTTTTTGCGTAACATGCTACGCGTTAGGAATAGAAAACAAAAAACCCTTAAACAAATTCCAATTTTCCATTTCATAGCAGTTCATTTCATTTAACCCATGCTTGGCGTTTAAAGACCGTCGGACATTGTTAATCTGCTGTATTGTTAGCACCCGGTTTAACCACTCTCCCTAGAAAACGACTTTGTTAGTGTAGCATAAGGATAAGGGATTGCTGTGTATGTGTGTGTGTGTGAGTGTGGCTTTGAATGGCTTTATTAAATTGGTATTCATGGGATTCCTTTAATGTCGACATTTAGGGTTTTTTCCCTCCTCTAAAAGTGGCGCAGTGCATTGCTGTGTGTGCGATGTCACCATTTCCCATTATCAGTGGAGTATGTCGACGCTGTCATTCTAGTTCTAGCCCTTGCTAATGCCAATGGCAATGCCACTGCTAATTTCTACTCTGTGCTTTGGTTGTTGCATTGTTTGTCATGTCCTGTTTCTGATTGCCAATTGTCGTACAACATTTTAGATGTGCCAGCGTTTTAAAAATGTGCTAAATATGGGTGTGTCCTTTGTCATTTATACTCGGCTTCTATTTTTTTTTTTAGTTTCCTATTGAATTTTGGGATGATGCGTTTGTTTGCTCTCTATGGCTGATCCCTGAAGTTAACGATCATTTGTAGAGTGAGTGAGGAAGTTACTCCATGGCTGGTAATGCGATTTAGGTCAATGTAAACCTAAATGGGTGGTGGGACAGAGGGACAGACATTTGTCACTTATAAACACCAAAATGTGTACAAGGACAATTGTAAGCAGAGCAAAGGCAAAGCAGCATAATGTTGTTGTTGTTGATGAACAAGGTAAAACTAATGAATTTATTTGTATGTACGCATCCTGGGCCAAATCAAATAAGACATTTATGTGTACAAGCATTAAAATAGAGCCATAAAAATTATTAATGCATATTTTCCACACATTTGTTCGCAAATTTTTTTTTTAGTTTGGTTTATACCCATGCCAATCATGGATCTTTGCTACACATATCCTTTTGATGGGATAGGGACGTGTATTTGCAGATCATTTTCGTTATGTAACATATTTAAATTAGGTCTCCTTTGTTAGTTACCAGTTTGGGCTTTATTTTATGTGATTTATGATTATTTGTGTTGTTGATGTGTTAATATTTGGTAAATTTCTCTTGTCTCTTCTTATGCTTTTTGCCTGCAGGATACACAACAATACTTTTATTATAAATTCAAAGTCTCTATAGTGATATGTTGTAGACGTTTGTTTGTCCCATACTCATATATTATAAGTGAGTCTTATAGAATTATTAAAAAAAAATAAAATAAAAAAAAAAATAAAACAAAATAAAATAAAATAGAATAAAGTAAAATAAAATAAAATAAAATCAAAAAAATTAAATAAAATAAAATAAAATTAAATAAAATAACATAAAATAAAATAAAATAAAATAAAATTAAATAAAATATAATAAAAAAATAAAATAAAATAAAATAAGATAAGGTAAAATAAAGTAAACTAAAATAAAACAAAATAAAATAAAATAAGATAAAATAAAATAAAATATAAAATAAAATAAAATAAAATAAAATAAAATGAAATAAAATAAAATAAAATAATATAAAATAAATTAAAATAAAATAAAATAAAATAAAATAAAATAAAATAAAATAAAATAAAATAAAATAAAATAAAATAAAATAAAATATAAAATAAAATAAAATAAAATAAAATAAAATAAAATAAATTAAAATAAAATAAAATAAAATAAAATAAAATAAAATAAAATAAAATAAAATAAAATAAAATAATATTAAATAAAATTAAATAAAATAAAATAAAATAAAATAAAATAAAATAAAATGAAATAAAATAAAATAAAATAAAATAAAATAAAATAAAATAAAATAAAATAAAATAAAATAAAATAAAATAAAATAAAATAAAATAAAATAAAATAAAATAAAATAAAATAAAATAAAATAAAATAAAATAAAATAAAATAAAATAAAATAAAATAAAATAAAATAAAATATAAATAAAATAAAATAAAATTAAATAAAAAATAAAATAAATTATAATATAAAAAAAAATAAATTAAAATAAAATAAAATAAAACAAAATAAAATAAAACAAAATAAAATAAAATAAAATAAAATAAAAAAAAATAATAAAAAAATAAAATGAAATAAAAAAAATAGATTAAAATAAAATAAAATAAATTAAAATAAAATAAAATAAATTAAAATAAAATAAATAACTAGATTAGTATACGCCCATCCTATGGTCATAACAGAATGCGATGTGTGTATAAAAATAGATAAACATACACCACTGCACGATACAAGACATTAAATAAGGACAGAAAATTGAAGCCAACGCATAAGACCAGGCTCGAAAAGAGGTGTCCAAAAAATATCCTTTGTCATCTCCTCGCAATTGCGAGACAGTGACACAACAGGTGCTCTACCATCTGCAACTTCTCCTCGATATGGCACATCCTGCATAAATCTGCCTCTCTCTGCGCCCATCGCGGTGTCAACGATCTGACGTTGCAATGACTTGTCAGGACTCCAATTAGCAGTTCTAAGTCATATGGAGGCCACCGTAGCGCAAAGGTTAGCATGTCCGCCTGTTACGCTGAACGCCTAGGTTCGAATCCTGACGAGACCATCTGAAAAAATGTTTCAACTCCCCTCCTAATGCTGGCAACATTTGTGAGGTACTATCCCATGTAAAACTTCTCTCCAAAGAGGTGTCATACACAGACACGCCGTTCGGATTAGGCGACAAAAATCATTGAGCATAAAAACTTGAATCGGACTGCACTCATTGATATGTGAGAAGTTTGCCCCTGTTCCTTGGTGAAATCTTCATGAGCAAGATTTGCAAGTCATGCTTTCTCAACCCCCGAATAAGCGATGTCCTGTTTCACTAAATACTCGCCCACAGGCCCTTCGCTTACAGCACTAGCGATCGCCTTATTCGCACAGTCATCGTAGGCGTCCACCCTACCAAGAAGCTGGCCCATATTCCATAGCAAGATCTTCGATAATCAGCAATCCATTCCTGGCTAGCTTGTCGGCCGCTCAATTTCCCAACACACCTTGATAACCTGGGACCCACCAGAGCCGACAGCCTTTCTCATTGTTCGAAAAATCTCTTTGTATCTCCTAACCCGTTTTTACCTCACGAGGTCCGACGCCAGAGCTTTCTGCGTCATCGGACTGTCGATGTATATCGTGATGGCCTATAGTCTCCACTACGAAGACACACTTGTACTTAGGTTTGCGCTACACCAGGTAACCATAAATGAGAATTGGCCGAACAACCGCCTTAAACATCTAGTGGACCGTCCCCGACCTTGGCCCCCTACTCCTTGGTATCGAGTTGCGACAGTAGTAGAGCCCATTCAGTCCCCTTTTGATCCTTTCTTTTTCTTTCTAGTTTCTAGCTGAGAATAACGCTCCTAAAAATTATCGCAAGGAGTCGTATGACAAATCGAACCCTAAACCTGCACTTTCTACTCATCAGATAGCATTCCGAGCCCTCGTTGATCGAAGCCTTCAGAATGGTTTGACCATCAACAATTGCCCCAAGTATGGTTTAAATCGGTTCATAACCTGATATATCTCCCATATAAACCGGTTTCGGATTTTGACTTCTGGAGCCTCTAGAGGGCGCAAGTACTATCCGATATGGCTGAAATTTAGAATGAAGTGTTTTGGTTTGATCACCAACAACTGTGCTTACTACGGTCCAAATCAGTTCATAACCTGATATATCTGCCATAAAAACCGGTTTCGGATCTTGACTTCTTGAGCCTCTAGAGGGTGCAATTATCATCTAATTTGGCTAAAATTTTGCGAGAAGTCTTTCGGTTTGACCACCAACAACTGTGCTTAGTATGGTTCGGTTCAATCGGTTCATAACCTGATATAGCTCCCATGTAAACCGATCTCGGATCTTGACTCCGTGAGCCTCTAGAGGTCGAAATTCTTATTCGATTTTTCTGAAATTTTGTATGAAGTGGTTGTTTTGATTGTGGCAATTATGGTCTATGTCGGTTCACACCCTGATATAGCTCCCAAATCTCCCGATAATTCTTATTGATCTTCAAGAGGGAGTAACTCTTATCCGATCTGGCTGAACTTAATCACAACGATTTCTTCTATGACCTGTAACATACGTGTAAAATATGGTCCGAATCGGTCTTTAACCTGTCATAGCTCCTTTACAAACAGATCTCCCGATTTTATATCTTAAGCCACTATAGGGCGCAATTCTTATCCGATTTGGCTGAAATTTAGATCTCCAACATCCAAACCAAGTATTTTTCAAGTTTTAGAGTTGCCAGATGGTAAAAACTCGCAAGATTGCAATTGCATGCATTTATTGATTGAGATCCTATGTGCTTAGATTGAACTTATAACTGTGTGTGTGTGTGTGTGTGTGTCAGTTATTGTGACACCCTTTCTGCATAAGATTCTCTCCCTTGTTGCTCTCCCTATATCATCTAATATAAATGTGTGTGTGTGTGTGTCAGTGTTTTGGGAATATCAAAACTGTCGTCGCTGCCATTTTGCCATTCTTTTCCACAATGATGATGAGGAAAAACAAAGGCCCTGTTTTCAATGCAACAGAGGAGTCGGAACCACATTTTAACAATCACTTCATTTGTTTCATTTCATTTGTTTGACTACTGCCGCCGTTGCTGCTGCTGCTCCCAAGGATGTCCCCTTGTTGTTGTTGTTGCTTTTCTTGTTTTTACGTATATTTCTCTGTCGTTTCTGCTTTTGGGTGGATATTTTGTATCAGATGCCCGTCACCATCATCAACGGGGCTTGTTTTCCATTTTTAATGAAGACATCGTGACAAACGTGGACTGTTGCGGCCAACGAATGCCTGCTGTCGTGTTTACCTCTGTTTATGGAACAACAAAATCAGTTACGCTTGCACCCTGACAAAAAGGGGGAAAGGAAACAAAGTTCTACAAACAAAAAAAATTTATTGAGATGTCCTAGGATGGGGTTGTTGTTACAATAAAGAGGTAAAAAAAAAAAACTTTATAATCATGATAATGCGAATAATAATGAGCTGTGTTATAATTTTCAATTTAGCCGTTTCTAATTTCCAACAGATTTTGATTTTTTTTTTTTTTTGATAAAAAGGAACAGTGGTTTAGAAGTTTTTAATATCCCAGCGGTAAAGTATGGGAAATATTGTCAAAAAATCCAATTTTTTCGAAAATATTTTCCTGTTGGGAATTTTTGAATAATTTTTTGAGCTTTCGATCTCAAATGTAACTGATTTTGATATTTCGGTTGCAGGCACAGTGGTTAGAAAGCTTTTGATATACCCAAAGATTTTGGTATACTAAAAAATCCCTTATTTTTTAATACATACTTCCCGTGTCAAGGCAATTTTGGAGTGAGAATTTTTGTGAGAATTCAAACTAAAGGGTCGCAATTTATCGCCGATTTGGATGACATTTTGCATGTGGTATTCTGCTAGGACTGTTTCCCAATTCAAGGAATTTTGGAGATTAAATAATTGGGAAATCATACAATTGGAACTTTTTTGGAACATACAGGAACAAATTTTGTTTAAATTTGATATCTGGTGAGCTTCTCTGATTGCTTCCCCATTTAAGGCCATTTTGGGGGGGATTTTTAACAAAATTTTGGAAACTCGACCTAAAAAGCCGATTTGGCCGATTTAGTTGCTATTTTGTATATTGTGTTCCTTTATCTTTGCGCTGAATCGGTTCATAACTCCTATGTTAACCGATTTTCCAATTTTACCAGTTTAGCACCTGAAGTGATTTAAATATCCATTTAGGTGGAAATTTTTGCTAATGGGGTTCTCTACTAATCCCAGCACAAAAAAAGAGACAAAGTTTAAGTTAGTTTGAATGGGTTGCCTACCATAGGTGAGTTCACTCGGAGCCCAGTTTGGCCTATTGTGATGCCCTACAGGGAAAGAGAAGAGAAAGGATGTGAGACCTTGGACCATGTCCAGAGGTTATAGAAGATATAGGAAAAATGGAGATCTAGAGCGGGATCTTATCGTACTCTCCAACGGAACCAATCCGTCCCGTCCACAGATCTCAGGAGGCCTCCCGGAGGTATGTTCGCCAGACCAACCAAATCGTAGAAGAACCGTCTCCCCAGAAAGGAGAGCCTGCGTTTCCGCATACCCAGACATGAACAGAGCAAGTACTCGATAGTTTCCTCCTCATCCTCATCAAGACAACTCATATATCCGGTTATGACCCCTGTTAATGTGCTCAGCGACCTCTTATCGAACGCCAGTAACTGTTACGTCCTCCTCCATTCCGTTCCGTCCACAAACCTCAGGAGATCTCTCAGAGGTACCTTCGCCAGACCAACCAAATCGAAGAAGAACCGCCTTCCCAGAGAGGGGAGCCTGCGTCCTTGCAGACCCAGATATGAACAGACCACATACTCGATGGTTTCCTCCTCATCCTCATCAAGACAACTCATATATCCGGTTATGACCCCTGTTAATGTGCTCAGCGACCTCTTATAGAACGCCAGTAACAGTTTCGTCCTCGTCCGATCTATGACAGGTAAGGGTGTCATAGCGGTCCAGCAAGCATCCTCTGAATTCCATCTCGCTACCGACCCCGCTCTGGCAATTTACAATTTTCAAATGGCACATAGGCAAGACCGGTGACTGATTCGCATGACACTTCATTCCCTGGAATCTCTTAATGTCCGGGATCCCATATCAGCTTCACATCGTGCACCCGGAGCACACCTAGGGACTCCAAACAATCCGCCACACACCTTGGCCCCACCGTCCTCCATGTTCACATAAATCCTAAGATTTCGTGGCGGTAGACCCCTTAACAGAATTTCTCTTGCTGCTACTGTAATGGAACAGACCATAGCCGTACGTCCACTCGTTCAGCAGCCTCAGAGACATACCGATGTTGAGTACGTCGGAGGAAACCCCCACACCAGTCTCTAACTCTATATTGAAGCCATCAGTGAAAATCAAGGTCTCATCCCCCTCAAACAAAGCATTCAACTTCCACACATCCCTCCCGGCAAAACGAATCTAGAATGTCTCTAATCCCAATTGGTGCTGGTGTCAGATAGTCGGAAATCCTCCTGAGTCTACCCTCCGCATCAACAGCATCCGGAATAGAGCTGTGGCCTCAACTCTCCTCCTTCAGCATGCCGAACTCTCTGAGCCTAAGCTCAACCTTGGCTAGACAGTTCCGATATATAGGCCTCAATGGGCTGCATATCCAGTACGCATAGAGACCTGACTGCGGTGCGGGTTTCATTGCCCCTGTCCTTTCGATGCAGGGCAGTTTCGGGTGCCTCTCGAATAACCTCGCACGAGTCCTCTTATCCACTGCCCTACACCATACCAGTAACCTATGGTGTATACCAGTATCCATACCAGTATAACAGGCTCGCCTGGAAATTCCATTCTGGCCAGGGCAGGGAGACTCCAAAGCGGTCTGCCCACACTATTTTCTGCTCGTCCACGATGTTCCTGATGAGTTCATCCGCCAAGGCAGCACCGACCCCTTTCTTTCTTCTGAAGGCCACCGTAGCGCAGAGGTTAGCATGCCCGCCTTTGACACTAAACGACTGGGTTCGAATTCCGCGAAAACATCAGAAAAATTTTTCGGCGGGGGTTATCCCCTCCTAATGCTGGCGATTTTTGCGAGCAATTATAGCATTTCAAACAAGTAAAAGCGTACTAAGTTCGGCCGGGCCGAATCTTATATACCCTCCTCCATGGATCGCATTTGTCAAGTTCTTTGCTCGGTATCTCTTTATAGGCTGGATAAAATGGATACAAATTGCCGTGCTTTATAGGCAAACAAAGGATAATGGATAAGAATTGCCATGCTTTTGGAGCCATATCAGGTTATGGACCGGTTCGGCCATACTTCGTTTGGATGCTGGAGACCATAATAGAAGTCAGTGTACAAAATTTCAGCCAAATCCGATAAGAATTGCATTTCGAAGGGGCTGAGGAAGAAATATCGGGAAATCGGTTTACATGGGAGCTATACAAGGTTATAGACCTATTGAGACCATATTTGGCAAGCATGTTGAAGGCCATAGGAGAAATCGTTGTACATAAAATCGGATAAGAATTTCGCCCTTTATAGGCTCAAGAAGTATAATCGGGAGATTGGTTTATATGGAAGCTATATCAGGTTATGAACCGAGTTATATCATACTTGGCATAATAGTTGGAAGTTAAAACAAAAGATTTCATGCCTAATCGGATAACAATTGCACTCTCTATAGTCTCAAGAAGTCAAGATCCTCGGATTAAATGGCAGTTGTATCAAAACATGGACCGATATGGCCCATTTACAATCCCAACCGACCTACACTATCCAAGAGTATTTGTTCAAAATTTCAAACTCCTAGTTAAGCGTGCTTCCAAGAGACAGACAGACGGACGGACATGGCTAAATGGACTTGTGCAAGTTTTCTCTCTTGGCCTTATTAAAAAACCTCCTGCTCACCCCTTGAGTACCTTCAGTTCCGCTAACCACTATCCTATTTTTTCATACATATTTCCCCATTCTGCGGATTTTTTGGGGATTTTTTACATGATTTTGGGAATTTCATTAAAAGCAATTTTTTGGCGATTTGAGTGAAATATTAGTCTTCCTGTTTTAAATGCTTCCTTATTCAAGGCCTTTTGGGGCATATTTTATAAATTTTTGGAACTTAAAACTAAAGTCCGCAATTTATAGGCGAAATTTTCGAACATCCAAAGCGGGTGACTGTGTCATGATTCATCTGAATTAGTACACAGTCTGATATCTAAACTTTCGTAAAAAATATTTCATTTATACCCATTTATTTGAACATCCTTTAATTTCCTTGCATATCTTCTACGATATCCATGTCTCCCTTATATGTCACTGTTCCATGTTTCATGTTTATCTTGCTAATTGTTAATGTGTTGTACATACACCATTCAAACAAGCAACAACAACAGCAACAAGGACTACAAGACAGCAGACAGCAAGAGCCAGAAACTAAGTCAACAGCCGCAGCAATGAATCCTTTGTATCCCTCACATCGTCTCTGAATTGTTTTGTCAACTATTTATATAAGGTTTATTCGCATAATTCACAGTAATACCAATACCAACAACAACAACAAAAACAACAACAATATGATATACTAACAAGCCAACAACACATTCATTTGCCCCATATCCCTTCTCAGTTCACCCTTAAATGTTTGCCAATGTTTCCGCTCTGTGCGATGATGATGGATAAAGCGAATGCAGTGATTTGGTTGGCATTCGCCATGGCCCACAATAAAAGTGTACAAATGTATGAAAATATTTATGTCAAGCATGTGCAGAGGCACCCTAATTTATACTCGCAAATATACATGCAAACACACACACACACACACAAGGGTGCATTCAGCAGCAGGATCTGTCGTTAAAATAGTTATGCCTTTGTATTGGTTGGGGTAGTGGCAAGTTTGCTTGCCGAGAATAGCATCGTCAAACACAATTAAAATATGTTTTTGGTCGCCTCGTCCTTGTTATTAACACCATCTGAGGTTACCACCCATTTGCTGGGAGAGAGAGGGTGAAAAGGATGAACCCATTGCCAAAACTGGTACTACCAACTGCTGCCTCAAATTCATATGAATTGAAAGCTGTTGGCGAAATTCGCCATTCAAAATTAGAATAAATATTTGTATCCCAACGCTGTTGTTGTTGATGGTGTTCGTGGTGGTGGTGCTGCTGAGGCTGGCATATGTTGCCGGCGGTGTTACATTTACCGCCCATTGAAATTGTGGTTACACCAGACACAGTGGGAGAACTCAAAAGAGCTTGGGATACAAACCAAAGGCTTGTTTTTATTGATGTAGGCAGGTTGGGATTGTATAGGGGGGAAATGGGACCGCTATCTGGAAAAAGCTGTCATACAAACCGCACAAGTTCAATGGGTTACAACCCGTACAACTTAAAGGCAGGTCGGTAGAGATTGCCATCAGAAATGTGGTAGGAACATTTTTTACGCATCTAACTATGGCTGCTCAACAATTTTACCATAAACAAATTTTCTTTACTTACGACCTGGGCTGAGGAGTCGACTAATATTTACTCGATAATCACCTCTATTATGTATGTCGTAGTCACAACGAATTCCTGTCGTTTATTGTGAATGGTATTACATATGTCGTTTTTCGCCTGAAATGCGACTATGTTTAAAATCTATTACATTTTTTGGTATTATGTATGCCGTTTTTTAACGAGAAATTCGACAGAAACAGTCGTAGAGAATTTTTCAAGTGACAAGATTAAAAATTACAAAAACTGAATAAAAATAATTAGAAAAATGAATAACAGCAAAACGTAAGTCTTAGTATCAAACATTTGTGCATTGTTTACCTAAAATTATTCAATTATACATATTTAAAGAATAAAGAAAACGACACCAAAACAATTTGAAGTTCTTGTGGATTTTATGTGTCAAAACCCAAATATAGCTAAAGGATACCATAAAAACACAGACAAGTTGTCCATTAAAGAGCAGTGGAATAATTTGCAAAGGAAGCTGAATAGTTTAGGCCCTCCCACACGTGAGGCTGAAGGTTGGATGAAGGTATGGGCAGATATGAAGAGCAGCGTTAAGAAGAAAATCGTGCACAATAAGATGGAAAGCCGTGCAACTGGTGGAGGCATTTTCAACCAGAAGTTGTTGACACCTTTGGAGGAGGCAGTAGCAGGACTACTGGAAATCAATTCTATTGTAAGTCCAGAATGCCCATCCATCGGTGTTCAAAGCTCGCCGGTAAACCTGATTCAAGAAATTTTGGAGGACGAAGTTGATGGACACGTCAGCGAGGACAATGTAGAAGTGGATATCCAACCCAATACTTCCACTCGAAAAAGGAAGCAACGAACTGTGGACAAAAATGTACTTCTGGATCAACAGCTTAAAATTCAGACAAGTTTATATGAAGAAGTAAAAAAGAGTTTGTCGGAAATCGAGAGGTATAGTCGCAAAAATTATAAAGTTCAAGAAGAACGATTGAAAATGGAAAAGGAAAAACTTAGGCTATACAAAGAACAAATTAGAAATAAAGAAAACTATAGGACCAACATGTTGAAATTGAGAACGGAAGAAATAACCCTCAAACAACAAAAAATTGAGATAGAAAAAGCCAGAATTCAAGAATTCTTATGATTTGTGTGTTTTTATGCATAGTGCCATTTTTTATTTTGCTGTTAAGTTCCTAATTGCCATGGGTATAGGATACCTTTTGTGTTATTTTTTATATTTTGTGTTCAATAAAACTAATTTTTTTATACATTCATTGTGTTCATGATATTTAATCTTATACTTGTTGCTGTCATGTCGCCATTATTTTCATTATAATCTTCATCTGAATTTTGATTTTCTAAAGGGATTTCAAATTCACTATGATCGAGTTTATAGTGGATGCATATATTATGTAAAGCTGCACAAACTGCGGTAATCTTCGCGGCCATTTCTGGAGAATAATGCAACTGTCTCGCACCAAGCAGGCAGCGGAATCTATTTTTTGCAACACCAATTGTTCTTTCCACAATATTTCTTGCTTTTGAATGTACTGTGTTAAATCGAGACTCAGCACTGCCTTCTTCTGCTGCCCTAAAGGGGGTGATTAAATATGGTTCTAGTGGATATCCTGCATCACCTGTAGATATATAGATAAATAAGTTTGTTTTTATCCTTGTCATTCCATCATACCTAAAAGCCATGTGTTTCTTTCTCCGTTATTATATCGTTCTGCAAGATATGCTTTAAGATCACTAACATTCCATACCAACGAATCGTGTGCTGAACCTGGATGGCTTGGTGAAATATAACGTATTCTTAGTTTATGATCACAGACCTGTAATTTTGCATTATAAAATTCTGTGAATAGCATATTAATCAGTTACTCACCACCATCACATTTAAGCTATAAAATCCCTTTCTATTATAGTATTTCCAACGTTCTGATAGAGTTGGAGCCAAAATCTTTATATGGGTGCCATCAATACAGCCAATTACGCCCGGAAACCTCGTTTGACCATAGAAATGTTCCTTTATTTCCATCTTTTCCCTTTCGCTCATTTTGAATGTAATCCATTTGGAGCAAAGTTCGCTATACATCGCATCTATGCACTCGTGAAAGACACAACTCATTGTGGGTTGTGCCAGGCCCACGTTGAAATCGTTTCCTGCTCCTTTTTGGTAGCTACCTTCCGCGAGTATTCTTAGTGTTGCTGCCAGCCGCAAAGTTTTAGGCACACATGTTGATCTGGAGGGATCACGAAGTTTTTGTGAAATTGTCCTTAGAACGTACCGAAAAGACGCTTTGTTCAGTCTAAAATTGCTTACAAATCTGCAAAAAAATATTGATAATTTGGGAGAAACGTGAAAGGAAACATACTTTGAACTTGGAAGGGAAAATATGTTTGACTGAATTCTTATCTGCCTGCGATAACAAATAAGATTATAAGCATTGGTTTCGTCTTCTTCGTCAGAAGATGAAAAATTTGCAACACTTAGCATTTTTATTTTACTTTTTTACTTTTTATTACGAAACGTTTAAAAAGCCGGCAATTGTAACTCAAATATTTTCAATCAGCTGATGTTTTTATCACTGGGTAGTTCAGAATTTATTAAAATATGTAAGATACGTCTATTACAAAAACACTCACGTCATTTTTTTTACATAATACCAACGAAATGTAAATTCGAGTTCGACTACGACTGCTCTCGAAATTCGACTACGACATACATAATAAGGGTGAATGACTCAGGGAAGGTTGCTCGACTCCGACTCCAGAGTCCGTTCCGAGCACATAATTTTTTTTAGCCAAACTTTTTAAGAAATAAAAACTTAAAATAAAAAGGGGTTCTATGCGCGGTATCTCTTTTTAGGCAAACAAAAAATATTGAATAAGAACAGTTATGCCATTGGAGCTATATCAAGTTATAGTCCGATTCAGACCATAAATGAATGCCGAACCATGTAGAAGTCATTGTGTAATATTTCAGTTCATTCGGATAAGATTTGCGTCTTGTAGAAGCTCAAGAAGCAAAATCGGGACAGAGGTTTATATGGGAGCTGTATCAAGCTATTGATCGATTCAGACCATATTAGACACGTATGTTGAAAGTCACGAGAGAAGCCATTGCACAAAATTTCTGTCCAATCGGATGAGAATTGCGCCCTCTAGAGGCTCAAGAAATCAAGATCCCATATCGATTTATATGGCAGCTATATCAGGTTATGTACCGATTTGCGCATAGTTATTGAAAATTATAACAGAACACTACGTGCAAAATTTCACTCAAATCGGACAAGAATTACGCCCTCTAGAGGCTCAAGAAGTCAAAACCCAAGATCGGTTTATATGGCAGCTATACCAGTTGTTGGAAGTGATACCAAAAGACCACGTGCTAAATTTCAGTCAAATCGGACGAGAATTACGCCCTCTAGAGGCTCAAGAAGTCAAAACCCAAGATCGGTTTATATGGCAGCTGTATCAAAACATGGACCGATTTGGCCCATTTACATTCCCAACTGACCTACACTAATAAAAAGTATTTGTGCAAAATTTCAACTGGCTAGATTTACTCCTTCGAAAGTTAGCGTTATATCGACAGACAGACGGAAGGACGGACAGACAGGCGGTCGGACATGGGTATATATAGACCGATCCGCTGATTTAGGGTTTTAGGCCCATAAAAACCACATTTATTATCTGATTTTTCTGAAATTTGGGACAGTGAGTTGTGTTAGGCCAGTGGATATTCTTCTTCAATTTGGATCCGATCGGTAAAGATTTGGAAATAGCTGCCATATAGACTGATATCTCGATTTAAGGATTATTGCCCATAAAAGGCGCATTTATTTTCCGATGTCGCCGAAATTTGGGACAGTGTGTTGTATTAGGCCCCTCGACATCTTTCTCCAATATGGCACAGATCGGTTCAGGTTTGGATATAGCTGCCATAGAGACCGATTTATCGATTTAAGGTTTTGGGCCCATAAAAGGCGCATTTATTGACCGATTTCGCCATAATTTGGGACAATGAGTTGCGTTAGGTTCTTTGACAACTTTCTGCAATTTGAGCCATATCGGTCCAGATTTGGATATAGCTGCCATATAGATTGATCTCGCAATATAAGGTTTTGGGTCCATAAAAGGCGCATTTATTGTCCGATTTCGCCGAAATTTGGGACAGTGAGTTGTGTTAGGCTCCTCGACAACTATCTGAAATTTGGCCCATATCGGTCCAGATGTGGATATAGCTGCCATATAGACCGATCGCTCGATTTAAGGTTTTCGCCGAAATTTGGGACATAGAATTGTGTTAGGCCCTTAAATATTCTTCTTCAATTTGGCTCAGATCGGTCCAGATTTAGATATAGCTGCCGTATAGACTGATCTCACGATAAGGTTTTGGGCCCAGAAGAGGCGTCGAAATTTGGGACAGTGAGTAGCTTTATGATCTTCAACAATTTTCTGCGATTTGGCCCAGATCGGTTCAGGAATGGATGCAGCTGCTATATAGACCCATCTCTCAAATTAAAGTCTTGGGCCCGATTTCGCTAGAATTTGACATAATGACTTATGTCAGGTTTTTCGACATCCTTGTCGTCAAAAATTGAACAGTGACTTTTACTTATTAGACCACTCAATATCCGTGTCGAATTTGGTCCAAATTGGACCGTATTGCGATAAAGCTGCTATGAGGGCGTAAATTATGCATTATTCACTTGATTATGCGGAAAGTTGGTGGTGCGTATCCAAAGTTCGGCCCGGCCGAGCCTAACGCCTTCTTACTTGTTTTTTTAAATATTTTATGACCACTTACCAAAGAAAAATGGATTTTAATGACTTTGACAAAAAACTGCACCTTGTTTCAAAAGTAGAAGGCTTATCGCCATTAATTTAATTTCATAGACCGATTTGGTTCGTACTCAGCACAATTGTTGGAAGTCATAACAGATCAATACATGCAAAATTTGAGCCAAATTGGACAAAAATTGAGGCATCCATGGGCTCAAAAAGTCAAATCGGAAGATCGTTTTATATGGGAGCTATATCAGGTTATAGGCCGATTTGAACCGTATATTATTTCGAGGTGTTGCCATCCTATGATGGTGGGTATAAAAACGAACCAGATTCTAAGAGTGTTCGTATACTCAAAAATTTATGCAAATTTGCCCAAAATGTTACTGGAAGTCGTTGACGTACTTTATTTACCACCTAATAGTCCGAGCAAAATTCTGAGAGTTTTGTAATTGAAAACTAGCAAATTTCCATTGGAGGTTTTTTCCCAGCAGATATTTGCAGCATCAAGCAGCTGTTTAATTCAAAAAATTACCGAAAGAGAGTAAAGGCTGTTCTTACTCTCCTTAAAATTTCGACTGGCAATATTTTACCGGAAAAGTACGCGAACAGACCTACTCTGTTTTAGAGTTTAGCACGGTTCCGACTATGCTAAAAAGAAAGCAGGTCCCTTTTCATTGAGCTAAAACTTGAATCAGACTGATTTGTATGAAGGAAGTTTTCCTTGAGAGAATGTTCTTCGTATTTACAGAAATGACTTCAACTTGTATTTAACCCTTAAAAGCAAAAACAAATCCTAAAATTTTAAGGTCAATAGACAGTTTTTAGTATAGCCAAACATGGACATAATATAACTTAAAATGCTTGTAACTCCTTCTCTTTATTAAATATTTGTCTCCTCATATAGACTCAAAATGTCAAACTTCCACTTCACTTCATTGTCATTGATCACTCAGAGAGATTTGTCTGTCTATCTTTGTCTTGCTAGTCAATTAGCAGTTCTCAGTCTTTTCTTGATTAATGTTGAGATCTCTGGATTCTGGTCAGATAAAATGTCATTTTCAATACCTTCTTAGTCTCTCTACAAGGGATATTTGTATTCCTTTCAAACAAGACAACAAACAACAAATTTGCCCATGAACCTTCATTAAGGAACAGGGTAAAACTTCTCACATAATAATAAGTGCTGTCCGATTCAAGTTTTAAGCTTAATGAGTCCGAACTGAGTATGAACGGCGTGCCGCAGTGTAACAACTTTTTGGAGAAAGTTTTTACGTGGCATAGTACCTCATAAATGTCGCCAGCATTAGGAGGGGATAAACACTGCTGAAGAATTTTCTGATGTTCTCGTCAGGATACGAGCCCGGGCGTTCAGCGTCATAGGCGGACAAACTAACCTCTGCGCTACGGTGGCCTTCTCACCATAAGAAGTATTATTAAATCGTTTGAAAAACAGAAAGTTTCAAATTTCGCCTAGATGAGGATCCTGAGTTACACTCACCAAGACTTTACTTTTGCAAGTAATTTAGAACAATTTGTAAATCTTTATAATTTTTTTTAAACATTTTATAGTAGTATTTCCTCTTAAGATAGTGTGCCTAGTTTCCGTTGTTATTAATTTCAATTGTGATTGTTGGATTCTGGCCATAGATTCGAGGTTACCACTGCTATGTCCAACACATATGTTGTCTCTATTTCATGATTCCACAACGACATGGATAAACAATTCCCATTTGATTGTTGCCAGTTAATGTTCTTGATACCCTTCGCTGCAAAAACTGCAGGGATACCCATTGTTGTAGTCAATGGGTTTTATGCCTCCAAGCAAATGTAATGGCAATGAGGTCTTAATCTAACCAAAGTCTATAGCATCCTAGGAGTTAATTCGGGGTGGTTTACTCAACGTCCTAGTTGACAGACTGGTGTGAATATTGCAATAAAGGCGAACAAGCTGCCAACATTATTGTCGATGTTCATTAAGCAGACGGGGCAGAGTGTGCTAGGATGTGTGCGTGTGTTTTTTTGAGAATTAAATATTAAGCTGGGCATATTACACGGATAACTATTACGCACTATTGACTTTTGTCCTTGTGTGCTTAATGTCCTTGTTGTGCTGGGAAAAGGGAGAAAAGAAAAACAATTAGAAGAGATTTTTGACTGTTAGTTTTGTCAAACGTAAGTTTCGAGATTTTTCTTTGGGAATTTTGAATTGAGATGTGGTATTTAGTGCTAAAAAATGTTTACTAATAGCAAACAAATTGGAATATATTTTTGGGAACTGGAAGGCAAGTTTTTAGAAAGAGAATTTCAGTATTACTTCTTTATTAATCAACAATCGTGAAAGGTTAAGAGGGATTTTGTCATATATTCCTCGTATAAAATCATCTCGTGTTTAATATTCTTGGGTCCCCATAATACCATCCAGGTAAGACCCTATAATACCATACCATACCATAATATCATCCCCATAATACCATCCAGGTATGATTAGTTTCTGTAAAAGAACAATGGAGGCCAACATGGCTCGGCCGCCTATGACGCCGATCGGCTGGGCTCAAATCTCGGCGTGAACATAAGAGAAATGTTCCCCTTACTAATCCTAACCTCTGTCCAAAGAGTTGCTTTGAGGCATTCCGTTAGGACTCGCATATAAAAAGTAGGTTACCTTATCATTGAGTTAAACTTGAATCGTACAGCACTCATTGATAAGTGAGAAGTTTGCCCCCTGGTCCATCCGAATATGTATTTCGAATAACTTAAAATGCTTATATCCCCCAATTAAACTGCGAACTACACTTGACAAATATTCATTTCTATTGATTTACTCGCAGCTTAAGAAAAACATTTCAAAGGTTAATAAAATATTTTTTGCCCACCACCATAGGATGGGGGTATACTAATTTAGTCATTCAGTTTGTAACACCTCGAAATATTGATCTAGGGCTCATAAAGTATTCTTGATCGTCTCGACATTCTGTGTGGAACTAGCCATGTCCGTCCGTCCGTCTGTCGAAATCACGATAGAAGTCGAACGCGTAAAGCTAGCCGCTTAAGATTTTGACCAGATACTTAATATTGATGTAGGTCATTTGGGTTTGCAAATGCGCCATATCGGTTCAGATTTGGATATAGCTCCCATATAAACCGATCTCCCGGTTTCCCTTGTAAGCCGTTCTTTGACTTATTGCGCGCTTACCAGCCGCACTTTTTGTCTGATTTGGATGAAATGTTGAACATAGTGTTCTGTTGTGACTTCTTATAACTGTGTCTAGTATGGTCCAAATCGGTCTATACCTTGATACAGCTCCCATAGAAACCGATCTTCCGAATTGACTTCTTGAGCCCCTGGAATTCGCAATTTTCGTCCGATTTGACTGATATGATGAACATAGTGTTCTGTTATGACTTCCAATAACTGTACCTAGTACAGTTCAATTCGGTCTATAACCCAATATATAGCTCCCATATAGACCGATCTCCCGATTTGACTTCTTGTGTCCTTACAAGGTGCAATTTTTGTCCGGTTTGTCTGAAATTTTGCATGTGGTTATCTGTTGCGACTTCCAACAAATGTGCCAAATATGGTCCCAATCAGTCTATAAATTGATATAGCTCTCATTTAAACCGGTTTCTCGATCATTCTTTTTCGGTTCCTAGAAGCTCTAATTTTTGCTGGTTTGACAGAAGTTTGGTATTAGAATAAAATTATGCCCTTCAACTAAATTTTGTTGGTATAAATTTTTGCCAATATTCGGCCCGGCCGAACTTCGCACGCTTTTACTTTTGGAGCCTCTGGAGGGCGCAATTATTACTCGATTTGCCTGAAATTTTGCTGGCGGTGTTTGTATACCCTGACTGGTGTTTTTATATCCTCCACCATAGGATGGGGGAATACTAATTTCATCATTCTGTAACACCTCGAAATATGCGTCTAAGACCCCATAAAGCATATATATCCTTGACCGACATGACATTTAAAGTTTATCTAGCCATATCCGTCCGTCTGTCTGTCGAAAGCACGCTAACTTTCGAAAGAGTACAGCTAGCCGTTTGAAATTTTGCACAATTACTTCTTATCAGGGCACCGTAGCGCAGAGGTTAGCATGTCCGGCTATGACGCTGAACGCCTGGGTTCAAACCCTGGCTAGACTATCAGACAAAAATTTTTTCAATGGTGGTTTTCCCCTCCTAATGCTGTCAACAATTGTGAGGTACTGTAAAACTTCTCTCCAAAGAGGTGTCGCACTGCGGCACGCCGTTCGGACTCGGCTATAAAAAGGAGGCCCCTTATCATTGAGCTTAAAACTTTAATCGGACTGCACTCATTGATATGTGAGAAGTTTGCCCCTGTTCCTTAGTGGAGTTCATGGGCAAAATTTGCAATTTTACTTCTTATTAGTGTAGTTCGGTTGCGATTGTAAATGGGCCATATCGGTCTATGTCTCCATATAGCTGCCATATAAACCGATCTTGGATCTTGACTTCTTGAGCCTCTAGAGGGCGCAATTCTTATCCGATTTGGCTGAAATTTGCCATGACATGTTTTGTTATAATTTCCAACAACTATGCTAAGTATGGTAGAAATCGGTCCATAACCTGAAATAGCTGTCATATAAACCGAACTGGGATCTTGATTTCTTCAGTTCCTAGAGAGCGCAATTCCTATCCGATCTGGCTAAAATTTGGCATGACGCGTTTTGTTATGACTTCCAACAACTGTACTAAGTGTCGTTCAAATGAGTCCATAACCTGATATAGCTATTATATAAACCGAGCTGGGGTCTTAATTTCTTGAGCCTCTAGAAGGCGCAGTTATTATCCGATTTGGTTGAAATTTTGTACAACGGTTTCTCCCATGACCTTCAACATACGTGTCAAATATGGTCTGAATCGGTCTATAGCCTGAAACAGCATCGGTCCATAGCCTGAAACAGCACAACAGAGTACCGGGATAAGAACTCGACAAATTTGATCTGTGGTGGAGGGTATATTAGATTCGGCCCGGCCGAACATAGCACGCTTTTACTAAATAAAATAAAACATTTTTAGATTTTTTAATAGGACTGCACTCATTGATATGAAAGAAGTATCCCCTATCCCTTAGTGAGATGTTCATGGGAAGTTTAGTATTAGTAAAGGAGCCGTTCCAAACCTACTGCGGCATTTGGTTAGTACTCGAATATAACAACTAGATTCCCTTATCATTTAGCTAAACATGAATCGTACAAAACTCATGACAAGTTTGCCGCCTGGTTCATGACAAGTTTGCCGTCTGGTTCATCCCAATATGTATTTCGAATAACTTAAAATGCTTATATCCCCTCAATTATACTAGAAACTACACTTGACAAATATTTCTTTCTAATGATTCACTCTCAGCTCTTCCTAAGAAAAACATTGCGAAGGTTAATAAAACATTTTTACACTTCTAATGACCCAAGAACCCCTTTTTATAGTCCTCACCAATTTGTCTTCCCAAAAATGTGTTAGTATCCCCAGAAATATATACCATTTTTTCTGTTTGCAGCTTAGAGCCTTCGAGGGCATTGTATATTTAACAGAAATGTCGGTATATCAAAATATTATGGCTGATTTATTGTGATTTACTTCTGCAAAATGTCTAAAGCATTAATAAATCACCTTTTTAAAATTCCCCAAGAATATTTTAAATTGTTTGGCTTTGTTTTTGCTGGCCTGGCCCAAATCACTGACGGCAAATGACTGACTGACTGGCCAAAATGTTGTTTGTTGTTGGTGATTTGTACGTGTTTAAGACAACAACTATAATAGCAACAGGGCAAACAAAATGTCTCGGTCAAGCACCAATGATATGAAATAAAGCGTAAAATTAAACAAAATATCATTGGAGGGAGCCAATGCCGCCGCTAGCATCAGCAGACCTTAGCACAAAACAACGAGGCGCGTAGATACATCGAAAATCATGTTTAACATAAATAATAAACACCGAGGATAAATGGCAAATTAAAACAGACACCCAACATAGACACAAATAAACACACATGAATGCTTCCTTACAATTCATCCCAAAACGTAGTCACATCAGCTCCCACTGATGGATTTCTACACACAATCGTTCTGCATGTCATTGGCCATTGAAGCGCATCAGCAAAAATAAAAAGAGAACACAAGGACCTAAAAGAGTCTACCAAGTGAATGGTCCATTGAAGATGAGTGGCAACTAATTCATAATAAAAACTTTTAAGGCCACAAGAAGATTCTGAAAATGCCAAATCGCGAAGTTTTTGTTGGGGTCTAAGGATGAGGGTCCTGAATATTTGAACTTTTAAGAGGAATTCAAGAGGGAAATACACTGGAAGAAATGAGTATTGTCTTTGGTCACTTCTAAATATCATCAAAATCCAACTGTTCATCATATGACTCCCTTGCAATAATAAAATAATGTCCAAGAATTCGGCAGATATGATTTAAAGCCCTAAGAAACCCATATGATCAGAATACATCAAGGAACAACAGTGATACACATCGCTGTGCTGTGCAATTCAAATGTTAGCCTAATGATAAGGGACCCTTTTTATAGCCCAGTCCATAGAGGTATCACAGAGCGACACCACCCAGAGGGTATAATCACCGCAGTCTATTCCTAGCTTGTGTTCTTGTCAGGAATTGAAACAAGGTGTTCAGCTGTTAATTAAGGAACAGCAATGATACTTTTCTCATATCAATGTTTACTGCCCGCCTTTTTACTGCCGAGGCCAAACGTCGTGCCACAGCGCAACACCACTTATTACAGAGGTTTGATATGGTAAAAAAACTTCAAAAATATCGATGGAGTTCTGAACCTACCTCCAGTTAGAATGGAAACAGAACGCAAACTATTAACCGCTAATACAGTAGTGCTTGTTATTCGCGTAAAATGAATACCTATTACGAGATGATGGAGCGAATTAAACATAAGACGTATGTCCCACTTAATGGTTCCAACAGTGGGGGCATTATTACCGCTGAAAATGTTTTTCTGATGTTCTCGGCATCTAAAGGCATCCAGCACTGATAAAAACTCAGACCAACAATTGCTGGAAGCGCTAGTACCGCTGTATTTATTCATGTTAAAAAATAACCTATTACGAGGTGGCGGAGCGAGTTAAAAAGAGACGACCACTTCTTTCAACTGACCCATGTCTCTCAACTCAAAATGTTTTTCTGATGTTCTCTCCTGACGTTACGCGCCATTTGCCAAACTCTGAGCCCCGGTTCATATTCGTGTACTAAATTTCCTATGAACATTCCATTAAGGAACAAGGTATGCTACTCCCATAGCAATATGTGCAGTTCGATAAAGTTTAAGCTCCATGATGAGGGGCCTCCCTTTTTAAGCCGAGTCTGAACGGTGAGCTGCACAGCGACTCCAGACCTTCGACGCCATAGACGGACATGCTAACCTCTTCGCCACTGTGGCCTTCGGTTCATGTTCTCGTAAGTACCTATTACGAAGTAGCAGAGCAGCTTAAAAAAACATGTAAAACAGTGCTAATTTCGACCGGTCCGAATCTTATATTCCCGCTATCATGGATCGCTTTTGTCGAGTTCTTTGCCCTTTTTTTATACCAACAAAGAATAAAAGAAAATAATTGCTATGCTATTGGAGCTACATATATCAATTATGGTCCGATTTGGAGCATAATTTAATTGAATGTTATAGGCCATAGTAGAAGTCAAAGAGTAAAATTGCAACCAATTCAATAAGAATTGCGCCGTTTAGGGGCTGAAAAGTAAAATCGGGAGAACGGTTTATATGTGAGCTATATCAGACTATAGACCGATTCAGACCATATTTGACTCGTATGCAATCGGATAAAAATTGCGCCTTCTAGTTGCTTAAGAACTCAAGATACCAGATGTTTGATCCATACTTTGAATAGTTTTTGGAAATCATAAAAAACACCTCATGCCAAATTTCTGCCAAATCGGATAATTATTGCGCCCTCTAGAGGCTCAAGAATTCATGATCCCAGATCGGTTTATACGACGGCTATATCAGGTTATTTACCGATTTTAACCATACTAAGAGCAGTTGTTGGAAATCATAACAAAACACCTCACGCTAGATTTCAGCCAAATCGGAGAAAAATTGCGCCCTCAAGAGACTCAAGAAGTCAAGATTTCAGATCGGATTATATGACAGCTATATCAGATTATGGTATGATTTCCACCATACGTGCCACACTCTTTAGTAGTCAAAACAAAACAGGTCGTACAAAATTGCAGCCAAATCCGATTAGAATTACGCCTTCTAGAGGCTCAAGATGTCAAGATCCAAGATCGGTTTATATGACAGCTATAACAGGCTATGAACCGATTCCAACCATTCTTGGCACACTTATTGCTAGTCATAACAAAACAGGTCGTACAAAATTTCAGTCAAACCGGATTAGAATTGCGTCCTCTAGAGGCTCAAGAAGACAAGATCCAAGATTGGTTTATATGGCAGCTATATCAAGACATAAACCGATATGGCCCATTTACAACAGCAACCAATCTACACTAATAAGAAGTATTTGTGTAAAATTTCAAGCGTTTAGCTTTAGGTTAGGTTAGCTTGAAAAGAGGATGCGGATATTAATCCGCCCCATGACACTTTGGACCTACAACTAAGCCAGTAATCGGCTTCTTGTGCGCTCTAAATACTAAAAAAGTAACCTCGAAAAAGAAAATCAAAGTTAGGAATGTCGTGCCACTTGCAAAATCCTTAATTGTTTTGCACAACACGCCCCTAAGTTGGTTCATGTCTGGTATTGTGTCTCCACCTAAGTGCCGGTATCTGTTAGACGCAAAAGACAGTCAGTGACATAGGAAATGCTCCAACGGCTCATCATCTTCCCCGCATGCCCTACACATGACATCACTTGACCCACCGATTTTACATAAGTGAACTTGGAAATGCTCCAATGTCTCATCATCTTCCTCACTTGCCCTACACTTGCTATCACTTGCCGCACCGATTTTACACAAGTGAGCTCGTAGTCCAATGTGTCCCGTTATGACACCAACAGATATACTGACCTCCTTGCTACTTCATTTCAGCAATAGTCTAGTCTTCTCACGCTCTGGAATTCCCCATAGGATTTTTGCACGCCCTTAACTCGAACTGCGTCGAACCGAGAGGCTTCGGTTTAACAAAGTTTATTGACGGCAGTTATCTGGCGGATCGTGTCATCCTCAAGGAAAATGTTAATCTCCTTCTTACATTCTAAGACTGTTCATGATCTTACCGTCCTGCTTGTTATTGCCCTTATGGCCTGTTTACTGTCCGTAAAGATGTTCATACTCGACGTCCTCGCGCTAACACCACACCACTTCACGCATTCCATAATCGTCCGGATCTTCGCCTGCTGGACCGCATTATGGTCAGGCAGTCTAGATCTCTGTCCCTGGGTTCTCAATGTAGATCCCCAGGCCCACTCTATCCTCTAGCTTTGCTCCGCCCGTGTAACATGATCTTCCAGATGACAATACTAGGGTGTCAAGACTGTGTCGCTGGCTGAAGTGCCTGGCACTCGCCCGCAAGTGCGGTCTCAGGTATCCGATCGGACACCTTCCAGGTTTTCTATCGTCGCCTCGATTATACCGCAATCAGAGGGTCTACATTGGGTTCCAAATGTAGATCCCCAGGCCCAATCTAGCTTTGATCCGCTCGTGTAACATGATCTTCCAGATGACAATATTAGGGTTCCAAGACTGTGCTGGTGGCAGAAGTGCCTCCCACTCGACTTCAAGTGTCGTCTCAGCTATCCGAATGGACCCCTTCCAATCCTTTTAGGTTTTCTATCGTCGCCTCGATTATACCGCAATGGTATGACCTGCTCCTCGGCTCTATCCATTCTCCCAGCGCCTAGCTTTACTTCTTCGAAAGTTAGCGTGCTTTTGACAGACGGACGGACATGGCTAGATCGACTTAAAATGTCATGACGATCAAGAATATATGTGCTTCATAGGGCATTAGACGAATATTTCGAAGTGTTACAAATGGAATGACGACATTGATATACCTCCATCCTAGGGTGGAAGGTATAAAAAATAAGTTATCCACTTTACAATTCAAACCGTGTGGGTACACCCACCAGAAAAAAATGTTGTTCTGATGTTTTCGCCAGGATTCGGAATAAGGTGATCAGCGTCTTGGTGGAAATGCTAAGCTTCGCCCCACACCTGCTGTCAGACTTCTACGATTTGGGATCATATTAATGTAAAATAAGTACCTATTACGAGGTGGTGCGGCGAGTTAAAAACATAGACATAGAATAACTTAAAATGCTTGTATCCCCAGTAAATGTATGACTTCCCATACTGATGCCAGTTGAAGTATTTTGTCGATATCATAGTGAAACACAAAAAAAGTAAAAATTGCCATCTCAGAGAATTCCTTTCTAGAAACTTTTGCAGCAAATGCTAGGCTTTAGGCTCATACTTTGAGCAGTTATGAACGGAATTAGTTATGATTATAACCATCCTATGGTTGTGGGTATAAAATAACTTAAAATGCTTATATCTTATATATCATGAAAAGTATGTGAGTAACTTACCATTCAGACACTTGGCTGCATATCCTTCTTAGGTATCCCTTCATTCCTTAACCTTTGAGTTCTCTCTGTGTATGCATCCCCAACACATGATTAAGTAAATCCTTTATTATCACCATATCCCTTAGGCAAGCTTCAACAAACAACAAAGGCACCACAAGAGAGCCTGTGTGGATGTTGATGAGGCCTGCGAAAAAGAGCAGCTTAAAATTAATTTGGTATCAACTTACGAAATTACACAAACAAAAGCTAACAACAATTAGTTAACGATGATCGTTAATTAATACGCTTCCTCCCCAAAGGAGGCTTATTGTTGCTCTGGCTGGCTGGCTGACTCCTGAAGACTTCATTTGAATGTGGCTTAAACTTTTTTTTTTGTTGGCAACAGCGCAAATCAGTGTTGACAGCAACGCTTGAATGAATTGCAGCAGATGAACCAAAGCGTTTAGCAACAACCAAGAAGAAGAAGGCAGCCGCCACAAAATCAACCATAGCCGAAAACAAATAGCCTGGCACCAACGGAAAAAAAACAGCTCAACCATTTAGGCCAGGCCATGCGTCCAGTGCTTCGACAGCCTTTCGTTTCAACGAACATCTGCATACACTCATTCCTTTTGGGATCTCTGGGGACCTTTTCAGTTTCAATGTTGTTGTGGATGTTGCTTGTCGTAGTTGCTGTTGTTGTTGTTGCCGTTTTGTTTGTTTGTTGTTAACGAAAAAATGATAAACGATGTTGAGTTAACATTTAAATGAAGATGTATCGCAGGCCATGATGAGGCAGCAAAGTGGCAGCAGCGGCAGCAGCCAACTACAAAAACCTTTGCATCAGCATAGTTAGAGAGGAAAATGCCGCCGAATGACAGTCGTAGATATTGTTCAGCGGACAGTGGCATCGTTCAAGTGGATTATGAATTTAATTGTAGAACGGCATAAGAGAGGGTCTCCTAAACTTTTTAGTTACCATTTGAGATCAAAGTCTTGACCGAAGATACTGGGACTTCGAACGCTTCTTAGTGCCTGTACCATTTTCGTCCGCATACAAAATATCCTTCCTTGGGTTTCCAATGTGAGAAAGTTGTATCTGTCGTTTCCAGAGTACCTGAAATCGGGGTGTTTTTTATGTGATTTTGCAGTATTTTGCTACTCATCAGACCGCATCCTCCAGCTAGCTTTCTCGGAGGGGAATGAGGTACTCTAGGTCATTGGAATTTTTGGTTTTGGTTGACCAGTTGTAAGACATGCGTCAATAAATCGGACCAATTCGTCAGCAAAATCGTCCGGATTTTGTAATACATTCTTCAAGAAAGCGGTCCGAAATCGTCTACGAATTTGGTGTCAATTCGGTACAATTTGGAATTTTCCTGGATTATTGCTCCGATATAGCGGTAAATATAGCAGGTTTTCCTCATCCGTGTCGTTCCGACAGCATTACAACCACTTCTCTCGTTTTTAGGTACGATGTGGGTAGGACATCGGGTGATTCGGGCTGGTGGAGGTAGTGTCAAAGAGCATGAAGATGGGTACTACGGATGCCCTTTTCTTTGGCAATATGACCAATAGGGGGCTATAAGATACTCGCTTCTTAAACGGATAAGACATTTAACTGATTGAGGAAGTGTGTCGGGAATCGGAGCTTGTGGCATGAAGCCGCATAAAGTAAAGATAAGAATTTTTGTCACTGGCCCAATCTTACCAAAGGATAGACTAGAGGAGATCATTAGAGGCTAGAATAGCAGAAATTATCCATCATAGAACTAGGGCATGGTTTCTCGCTCTGAGGCCAGTATAAGTGTCTCTGTGCCGGTCAACGACGAAACCATTCATAGATTGGAGAAGAAGGAGTATCGAATTAGGATTGGTATCTGTTTAAATTCAAATGATTGGATTGTTCCTTTCTCTATCCCCCTCCTTTGAACTTGTTTACATAGCTGAACGTAGAAACAGGCGCTCTTGTAGTTTTCTTATGACCTCCCATGGAGCTTGTTCGCTAGCTCGGATCGTAGGGGAATTCTTCCCATTCGTGGAGATTCCCTAACAATCTCTCATTGGCCCAATTCGCTCAGCCGGAATGTAGGAAGACTTCGTAAGAGCACTTTCTATTTTTACACCCCTTTAAGGAGCTTGTTCGCCTAGTTCGGATGTAGAGAGAGACTTCAAAAATCAAAACGACATCTCGCAGCAGTTTCAGTTCATTTTCCAAGATCAGTCGCTTTCGAAGTCTCATACAGCAGACATCTTACGCTTTGTAAGTCTCAAACCACAGACCTCGCACATCTCTCACCCTGTCTTTAAGGTAAATATCACACTCTAATAATGATAACCCTATGTTTAAAGAAAACAAACCTAACCACCTGTGTTTCATTTATTTTTACGTCTCTTTTTTTTATACATCAACCTCTCACCACGACACGCTCGCACCCATACCCTAACAGTATCAATAGTTCAACTTTTTGGGCCGATATCGGACTTGGAGAGTAGGGTTAGGACCACAATAAGTTCAGGATTAGTTGCATTCGGATTAATGCCCATCACTGTGGCCATTATAACCTTATCCTCACAATATAGACACGGCTTTGATACAACCATCCTAGACCATGAAAGCCGGATTGGTGGGTTCGATAATACGACTACAATTCAGTTTTAAAGAAAGATTGTATGAAATACAGAACATGCATGCTGGAGAAGAAGAATCTGACTTGTTTTTCTTCTTAATTTATTCTGCGGCAGGTGTCATACCGTCACGTCCTTGTTGCCTAGTGTGAAGATGCTCATCATCTCTTCTGGATACTTTTCGAGCACTGAATAGATACTGCCATGTCCTTTGAGCACGAAGGACCATATATGTTATGGTAAGGAAAGGAAGAACCATTCGACACTAGGTTGCGACGCCAACGCCCATCATCCCTCAGGAGGAATTGGAAAAGAGACAGGCTATTGAGGAATCTCAATGGGCCACACATTGGCGCTGGCGGATTAGTAGACTTTTGGGCATGTCTGGAATCATCCTCATCCAACCTCATAGTTCCAATAGCAACTTGAATACATCTTCGCATAACTTAAATCGTTTGTCAGCACTACCTATTACGACAAATACATATCCGCATTACTTAAAACGTTTGGCAAAAAACTTAAAAATTAAAAGATTCGGCGAAGACCAGCCGGGATTCGAACCTGGGCACACGAAGCAACAGCAAGAGCCGTTGTCGTTGTCTAGCGTTCGAAGCCATCAATACAACTTTCAACAGATGTACAGAATCATGTGTATACCATGGGAATAGTGTAATTGTGTAGACAGAAAAAAAACTGTCATTACACAAAAACACATGCATTGGGAAAAGTACAGCTAATAGACAGGGTTGTCGAGCGTGGTTAATGTGGTAGGGAGTAGTGTAATTGTGTAAACAAAAAATCTGCCATTACACAAAAACAAATGCATTGGGAAAAGTAAAGCTAACAGACAAGGTTGTCGAGCGTGGTTAATGTTGTATTTTTATATCATAGAGGCTTTTTATACCCTCCACCATAAGATGGGGGGTATACTAATTTCGTCATTCTGTTTGTAACTACTCGAAATATTCGTCTGAGACCCCATAAAGTATATATATTCTTGATCGTCGTGACATTTTATGTCGATCTAGCCATGTCCGTCCGTCTGTCTGTCGAAAGCACGCTAACTTCCGAAGGAGTAAAGCTAGCCGCTTGAAATTTTGCACAAATACTTCTTATTAGTGTAGGTCGGTTGGTATTGTAAATGGGCCATATCGGTCTTGACTTCTTGAGCCTCTAGAGTGCGCAATTCTTATCCGATTAGAATGAAATTTTGCACGACGTGTTTTGTTATAATATCCAACAACTGCGCCAAGTATGGTTCAAATCGGCCCATAACCTGATATAGCTGCCATATAAACCGATCTTGGGTCTTGACTTCTTGAGCCTCGTGTTTTGTCATGATACCCAACAACTGTGCCAAGTATGGTTTAAATCGGTTCATAACCTGATATAGCTGCCATATAAACCGATCTTGGGTCTTGACTTCTTGAGCCTCTAGAGGGCACAATTCTTATCCGATTTGAATGAATTTTTGCACGAAGTATTTCGTTATGATATCCAACAACTGTGCCAAGTATGTTTGAAATCGGTTCATAACCTGATATAGCTGTCATATAAACAGATCTGGGGATTTGACTTCTTGAGCTTTTAGGGGGCGCAATTCCTATCCGATTTGGCTGAAATTTTGCATGACGTATTTTATTTTTACTTTCAACAACTGTGTCAAATAAGGTTCAAATCGGTTCATAACCATAGATGCCGGAAAAAGAACTCGACAAATGCGATCCATGGTGGAGGGTATATAAGATTCGGCCCGGCCGAACTTAGCACGCTTTTACTTGTTCGTAATAAAATCGGTACAAGTACAACATACCAACGTGCGACCCTTGAAGCCGTCACACCTAACATGGCTGATGAGTTATTCTATACCAAATTACGAAATGTTTCCCATAGTGGTTGGTGTGTGTTGGGATCTCTGGCTTTCCTTTTCCATTTGCAAAGAAAAATCTCCGAACATTGAGATCACCTCGAAAGAGAATGGAACAAAAATAACTGAGCTCGTACAACTACAGTAAGACATATTTTACAGTCTAGCTTAATGGGTGATCAGTGTCTTGAGATGACCTGGGTTTGTGTTTATGAATTCAAGGGAAGATTTTCCTTCGTGACAACCATCCATCAAGGCAACCATATCGTTGTTCAAGTTCTGTTGTTGCAGGAAACATTTGGACGCATTATTATTCGATCAAAACTTGCTGGGTAGCTGCTGTTTCAACAGTAGCTGTCTTATGAATCCTGGTTTACCAAAACTCCAATTTACATAACAACCTCTATACAAAATTTTCACATATCTTATAATTTGTGTTATCATCACCTACCATGGTCACAATTTTGCGGTCATCTCTAAATCATCATAATCAATGGTTCATGATTGTCTATAAATCGTAATCATTAGCAGGTCACGATCACCTATAAATCGTAACTAACTAAATTTCTCTTAATACCAATAGAAGCCATTACTCATTTCCACAGCTTAGCAGCATAATGAGTTTAACATACGCAAGCAAACACCTAATGATTGAAGTCGTTCGTTAATTATGCAGCACCCAGAAATCAGGAAAAGAATTAAAAAAATCCAAAATTGCGGAATTCAGAAATCATGGGCTTCAAAAGTGAATCGCGAGAAGACTTACCACGAAGCTAGTTTCAAGGCTCTATGTATATAGGGACTCAGAAGGATCTTCGTTCCCACAAAAAGTGAAGAAGAAAAGAGACAATTTAGTCAGTACAAGTTCCTGGATTTTATTCATTCAGTTCACAAAAAGGAAACTCTCCATAGATAGATACATCTACTCTGCAAAGCTGAATATAAAAACAAACAAGTTTCAACTGTTCCAAATGTTTGCAGACATATCTTGAATGCCTAACCACTGTGGTCCCTAGCGACTTAAGGCCTGTAAGAGCCTTCAAAGTCCTTGTCATTACCGCCGCCTGACAATGATGCTGCCGTTTGTTCTTCAAAGTGATTTGGTTGCGTCTTATAGTTGTTCTTAAACATGCATTTTATGCGAAACGTTACGATTGGTATACCACCTCCTCATACTAAATACTCTGCCATTAATTAATAACATAAAGCATAGCAACCAAATTCTGGTCTGGTCAGTATGCCTACCCCTTCATGTTTTTCGCATACATCAAGTCACTACAAAACAACATCCAAATAAATGACTCCACCAGGCATTTCCCATTGCTGGCCTCCCACTTCTTCTCTGCCCCATTTGATGTTGGAGTCTAGAACTGTACAGACACTGCACTGGCAATCAACATTTGGGATGCTTGGTTGAGTAAGCCCAACTAACCGCCTGAGTGACTGCTGATTGTGTTGGACGGGGCAAAACAAAAAAACTGTTGAGTCTTACTCGGCGCGGTAAATGTGTAAACAAAACAAAAACAACACAAATGTCTTGCTACTCAACTATTTTATTAAATCAATCGGGTCAAGTGGTAAATATTTTGACCCGCGTCTGATTAAAAGAGTCTGTCAGCATCATCACGAACGAATAAATCGAAAGACAGACAAACTGGCTGGAAGCCAAGCAAGCAGAGAGAGAGAGAAAACTTAACAAACACTATAGAAAATGCAATAGGTTGCTGCAAAAAGTGCTTCATATCTTTAACTACTATGGAAAGAAGAAAAATCACTTAAACGTATTGTAGATATGGTGATTTCCATGAGTAAAAAGAAATAAAAAGAAAAAATTAATCTAATTCTAAGACAGGATGCCACATTTCTGGGGCTGAGGAAGCATAACCCCATATTGCTGGCAAAAGTCATGAAGGAAAGATACATATCTTCAAAAATCTCTTTCCCTCCAGTCTGGCCAGTTTGCCACTTCAGGCATCCACAGTTTCCCAGAATGAAAAGAGGATAAGTGCCTAGAGGGAATCTTGACTAGAAAAGAGGTTAAACCTAAGCCTAGGTTGAACGGGTTAGAAAGTGTTCAACGCCGTAAAAATCCATCATAATGTCCCCAGCTTAAGCTCTCAACTCATTCCTCTTCTGACCCATCCCTCGACATCCATCTATAGTTCAGTTTCTGGTCAAAAATCACGCATGCCGCCCGTTCGTACGATTGTTGAAGGCTAGATTGCTTTTGAGAGAGAAAAACCGAATTTTTCCCAGAATTGCCAGAATTTTTGAATGTTGAGTCCTTTTATGATACCTAATTATGTCAGTTTAGATTTTGCCTATGGGAGTAAATCTTATAGGGAAAGAGGAACGTTACATGGTGACGTCCATAAATAAAAAGGAATAAAAAACAAGTAAAAGCGTGCTAAGTTCGGCCGGGCCGAATCTTATATACCCTCCACCATGGATCGCAATTGTCGAGTTCTTTTCCCGGCATCTCTTCTTAGGCAAAAAAAGGATATAAGAAAAGATTTGCTCTGCTATTAGAGCGATATCAAGATATGGTCCGGTTTGGACCACAATTAAATTATATGTTGGAGACTGGGGCTCACGAAGTAAAATAGAGAGAACGATTTATATGGTATCTGTATCGGGCTATAGACCGATTCAGACCATAATAAACACGTTTGTTGATGGTCATGAGAGGATCCGTCGTACAAAATTTCAGGCATATCGAATAATAATTGCGACCTCTAGGGGTCAAGAAGTCAAGATCCCAGATCGGTTTATATGGCAGCTATATCAGGTTATGAACCGATTTGAACCTTATTTGACACAGTTGTTGAAAGTAAAAATAAAATACGTCATGCAAAATTTCAGCCAAATCGGATAGGAATTGCGCCTTCTAGAGGCTCAAGAAATCAAGACCCAAGATCGGTTTATATGGCAGCTATATCAGGTTATGGACCGATTTCAACCATACTTGGCACAGTTGTTGGATATCATAACAAAACACGTCGTGCAAAATTTCAGGCAAATCGTATGAGAATTGCGCACGCTATAGGCTCAAGAAGTCAAGACCCAAGATCGGTTTATATGGCAGCTATATCAAAACATGGACCGATATGGCCCATTTACAATACCAACCGACCTACACTAATAAGAAGTATTTGTGCAAAATTTCAAGCGGCTAGCTTTACTCCTTCGGAAGTTAGCGTGCTTTCGACAGACAGTCGGACGGACGGACAGACATGGCTAGATCGACATAAAATGTCACGACGATCAAGAATTTATATACTTTATGGGGTCTCAGACGAATATTTCGAGTAGTTACAATCCGAATGACGAAATTAGTAAACCCCCTATCTTATGGTGGAGGGTATAAAAACGCGTAAAAGGGCATTAAGATTGGCTGGGTCAGATATATGTATATGTAAACCACCCTTCGTCATAATTCGGTGCAAAATGCATAATTTATGCATCCATAGCAGCTATATCGAAATATAGTTCGATTTGGACTAAATTCGGCATGGACATTGAATGGTCTACAAGTCACTGTTCAAGTTGTTCAAGAATATTGGTCAATATGGCAGCTATATCAAAATATAGAACGATCTGAACCATTTAGGGGACGGATGTCGAAAAGCATACCATATGTCAAATTTCAGCGAAATCGGATAATGAATGCTCCTTTTATGTCTATATGGCAGCTATATCCAAATCTGGACCAAATTAAAAAAGGATTTCGAAGGACTTAACACAACTCACTTTCCTAAATTTCGGAGCAATCGGACAGTAAATGCGCCGTATGTAGCCCATCGGTCTATATGGCAGCAATAGGCGTAGAAAGGCCTCTGGGGTGGTCTATATGGCAGCCAATATCATAGATAGCCCTATGGGGGGTGGTGGGCTAAGCACCCCCAGCTTACATTTGAAACGACGCATAAGACGCAGTACTATCCATCAATGAATCAGCTCTATCATAGTCATACTAATCCAGTGTGTTATCCTTCAGTCTTCAACTTTTTCCTGACAATTTGCTACAACAGTACAGTGCATTCAGTCCCCTTCTGAATTTTTCCTCGACCTTTCATCTCCAGTTCAGTTTGAGGTCAATAATCATGCAATCTCCGTCCTGTTGTAAATTTTTCAAAAGTTCGCTTACTTTGGAGAGAGAGCGCAATTCTTCTTAGATTTGCCTGAAATTTTGATTGTTGAGTCCTATATAGGACACTAATTATGCCATTTTAGATTCTACCTAAAAAATCATGTAGGGAAAGCGGAAAATCTAGTGGACTTGTAGGAATGGCGATTTACACGAGCTAACAAAAATAAAATGAAGAAATTGACCTGACACAAGACCTTAGCTGTCAATGCCTTCCTATCGATTTACTACAGCGGTAGAGCGCCTCCAGTCACTTTCTGACCTTCTCCTCGTCGTATTGTAGATATGGTGATGAGTAAAGAGAAATAAAAAGAAAAAATGTACATCATGCCAGATGATGAATAATAGATTGCTAAATCGGAGTTCATACCCAAACTTGAAACTTGAAACGAAATCAAATAAAGAATCGTCTACATCCATTGAAAAGTCGCAATCAAAATTTAGTTACTGTTTAGAGCCTAAGCCCTAAACTCCATCATATAGATATGCGAGAGCAGTAGAACGAATTCAGCCCCCTTCTGAGTTTCTGTTCGAGAATTGCATAACTCTTCACCATCCTTTCGAGAGAGAGACAGTGAAATTATTTTCCTATTTTCCAGAAATTTCGAATGTTTTTATGGCCTCTAATAATTCCATTTTGGATTCTGCCTACAGGAAGGTATTGACTAGGGAACTTTACATTGTAAACCCTACATCCATGGAGGAGAGTTTATGAGGCGTTTGAGACCTCGTGGTCTAGCACTTTACAAACAACAAAAAACTCTAAAAATTACATTTGAATTTACTAGTGACCCATAAATTCCCCCCCTTTCCCCCCTCCACATATTCAGGTTTATGCCAAAAGTCAACTGCCACAAAAAAAAACCCACAATAATTTAGTATCTCTATGAAAAAGCTGATGATGCCGAATAAGACAAGCAGTGTGTAGTTGAAGCATTGAAATATTACGTTACTGTCACCACTGGAATGGATGGATGGATGGCTGGCTGTGGTATGGATACCTCCTCCCTCTTGGAACTTCTTGCTACATGAAATAGGGCCAGACTTGGCATTCATTGGCTTAATTGAATGAATGGTGTTTCAAATGAATAAGAATTAAATTCACGACAACAACAACAACAACAGCAATGACAATATCTTGAAGATATTCTCTCGCTTTTCTTAGTTGACGTTGTGATAAAAATGAAAATGTCAGCAATGTTATGACTTTGTATGATTCCATCCGCAAGTGAAGTGAAGACGGTGATTGAAGGTTTTTTTTGTTTCTTCTTTTGTTGGTTAAACATCTGTGAGGTCCAGCGGCCACTGACATTGTGGGCATAAAGGAAGTTGTTGTTGTTGTTGTTATAGTTGGCAAAAATCCAAGCAAATTCATGGTGTGGTCTTTTGATTTCTTGGGGATTTAAAAATCCCACTCTCTTTCCCCCTCCCCAACATTGAAGAAACTCAAAGTTTGATAATATTTGTCAATTGATTCTGCTTCTTCTTTGCCCAACATTCAAGGGTCTCTTTGCCTTCACACAAAAACGGAAGTTGTGACCATAAGATGAACTTGTCGTTTGACTTTTACAGATGTCTTTTTTTTTAGATTTCTTCCTTCTTTTATTGTTTGTCACAACCGGAGGGGGCCAACAAAATGTTTGTTCTCACATTGTTGAAAATATTTTTTTTTTCGATTTTTTTTATAGCGAACAGAAAGCTCTTAAGATCTATAGGAAATTGTTTGGTCCCGCTGGTGAGAGCCACTTGTGGGTTCAGCAAACATGCCGCATAACATAGCAACTCCACTTCAGTTGGATTTCTTTTTTTTTTTGCCAGGACTCCTCCTGGCATTGTAGGTAGAAGTAGCAGCAATGCCATTAACTTGGATTCACGGCAAGAAGTTTGGCTCTACAAAGTGAAGTGATAAGCACTTGAAGTTTCTCACCGAATTTTCACAGCATTTATGATTACAAATCAAAGCATGGCACTCACTCATCATATCCACTGATTGAACTCACCCTCAATTTTGGAAACTGTGATCTGAGCCGTATGCCTTATGACGCCGTTGCAGACGCCGCACAAATGATTTGACTTGCTGCAATCTGTCCAGAGAAACAGCCAATGGTGTATGAGTGTGAAAGCACAGTGGGAGATAATCAAATTTAAAAAGTGTAGAAAAAAATATCAAAAAAAAAAAAATAAATTATTGGCTTGCCCAAAAAGTAATTGCGGATTTTTTAAAAGAAAGTAAATGCATTTTTAATAAAACTTAGAATGAACTTTAATCAAATATACTTTTTTACACTTTTTTTCTAAAGCAAGCTAAAAGTAACAGCTGATAACTGACAGAAGAAAGAATGGAATTACGGAGTCACAAGCTGTGAAAAAATTTGTCAACGCCGACTATATGAAAAATCCGCAATTACTTTGTGGGCAACCCTATATTAAAAGAAACATAAAAATATTTTCCAAACTTAGGTTATATAGAATATTTTATTTTTAAGACATTTGTCAAGATTTTTGACAAATTTTTTTGTCTTTAAATATTTATTTTGTAATTTTTTCTTCTTTTTATGGATTTTTTATTTTGTATTATTTTATTTATTTTTATTTAAATTTTTTATTGCATTTACTTATATCCTTTCTTACTTTATGTAAAAGAGAAAAATCACTTGAACCCATTGTAGATATGGTTATTACTATTAGTAAAGAGAAATAAAAAGAAAAAATGGACTCGATACCAGAAAGTGACTACTAGATACCTAACGTTTCTTCAATGCAAATTTTACCCATGAACATTCCACTAAGGAACAGGGGCAAACTTCTCACATATCAATGAGTGCAGTGCGATTCAAGTTTAAGCCCAACGATAAGGGGCCTCCTTTTTATAGCCGAGTTATAACGGCGAGCCGCAATGCAACACCTCTTTGGAAAGAAGTTTTACATGGCATAGTACCTCATAAATGTTGCCAGCATTAGGAGGGAAAAACCACCGCTTAAAATCTTTTCTGATGTTCTCGCCAGGATTCGATCTCAGGTAACCAAATGATGCTAATCGTGCCAACCTCAGAGAAGGCGTCAATATCCTTCTTACACTCCATGACTTGTCGTGACCCTACCGTTCTGGTTGTAATTGTCCTGAGGGCCAGTTTACAGTGCGTAAAGATGATCACACTCGTCGTACTTGCGTTAACACCATCTCACACATTCCGTGATTGCCCGGATCTCAGTCTGCCGGACCGTATAATGGTCAAGCAGTCTAAAACAGATCTCAGTCCCTGCGTTCTCAATGTAGACTCCCAGGTCCATTCAGCCCTCTTGCTTTGATCCATCTGTGAAGCATGAACTTCCAGATAGCAATACCAGAATTCCATCAATACAAGACTGGGCCACTGGCAGCAGTGCCTCGCATTCTATTGGTTGCCCAAAAAGTAATTGCGGATTTTTTAAAAGAAAGTAAATGTATTTTTAATAAAACTTAGAATGAACTTTAATCAAATATATGTACTTTTTTTACAATTACAGAGTCACAAGCTGTGAAAAAATTTGTCAACGCCGACTATATGAAAAATTCGCAATTACTTTTTGCGCAACCCAATACCTCAAGTATTGTCTCAAGTATCCAACCGGAAACCTCTTCAATTCCTTCCAAGTTTCCTAACGTCGCCTCGATTATACCGTCATGGTATGGCCTGCTCCTATTCTCTATACATTCTCTCATCGCCTTTAGTCTCATAGCCGCTGTGCCTGCCTCACACTTAATTTGTATGCCTATGGGTGGGATATCAAGACCAGTCTCCAGTGGCTAATAGCCGCTGTGGCTGCCTCACACTTAATTTGTATGTCTATGGGTCGGATATCTAGAATAGTCACCTGTGACCTAGTGGGCGTGGTCCCTCCACATATACCAAGACACCATGCTCTTAGAGCCTGTTGCATTATCGTTAAGTTGTAAGTAAAGGTCAAATCACGATATTATAGAGCCAATGAAATATCCTCGAATTCAGGCCAAATTTCGAGCCTACGTTGTGCCCAGCATCTGTGAGCCTTCTCAGTATGCTCCAGAATGTGACACCTACAACCCAATTTTCAAGATCACTCCTAAGTATATCATCTTGTCAGATATCGAAATCGTTCTATTGAGGAAAGTGGTGCGTCAAATCTACCCACCTTCATCGTCCTGGTGAACTGACAGATTTCAGCCTTCTCTGGGTTGGCATTGAGACCCCTAAGTCAAGCCCAGGCATAGGTCATCTGCAACAACCTTTCGGCCCTTCTGCATAGCTGGTTCGAATCCTTACCCCATAGCAGTGTTATAACATCGTCGGCGTAGCAGACTGGTTCAAATCCCTCCTCAGTCAACATCCGTAATAGGTCATTTGTGGTGGTCACCCATAGGAATGGCGATAAAATGTCCCCTTTGGCATGCCTAGTGCCACTTTCTTCCTTATATTTATGTCATGGAACACACAATTTATCCACCTGTTCCTTAGCATAGGATTTATACAGTCTCTAAGGGCCGGATCCATTTATTTTATTTTATTATACCCACCACCGTAGGATAGGGGGTATATTAATTTAGTCATTCCGTTTGCACCACATCGAAATATCAATTTCCGACCCTACGAAGTATATATATTTCGGATCGTGGTAAAATTCCAAGACGATCTAGACATGTCCGTCCGTCTGTTGGAAGCTTGAGTCTTTAAAAATAGAGATATTGAGCTGAAACTTTGCACAGATTCTTTTTTTTATCCATAAGCAGGTTAAGTTCGAAGATGGGCTATATCGGACTATATCTTGATATAGCCCCCATATAGACCGATCCGCCGATTTAGGGTCTTAGGTCCATAAAAGCCACATTTATTATCCGATTTTGCTGAAATTTGGGACAGTGACTTGTGATAATCCCTTTGACATCCATCGTCAATTATGTATAGATCGGTTCAGATTTGGTTATAGCTGCCATATAGACCGATCCTCCGATTTAGGGTCTTAGGCCCATAAAAGTCACATTTATTGGCCGATGTCGCCGAAATTTGGTACTGTGAGTTGTGTTAGGCCCTTCGACATTCTTCTTCAATTTGGGCCACATCGGTCCAGATTTGGATATAATTGCCATACAGACCGATCAGCCGATTTAGGGTCTTAGGCCCATAAAAGCCACATTTATTGTCCGATGTCAGCGAAATTTGGGACAGTGAGTTGTGTTAGGCCCTTTGACATCCTTCGCCTTTTGCCCAGATCGGTCCAGATTTGCATATAGCTGCCATATAGACCGATCCGCCGATTTAGGATCTTAGGCCCATAAAAGCCACATTTATTATCCGATTTTGCTAAAATTTGGGACAGTGAGTTGTCTTAGGCCCTTCTACATCTTTCTCCAATTTGGACATGTTCGGTACAGATTTGGATATAGCTGCCACATAGACCGATTTCTCGATTTAAGGTTTTGGACCCATAAAACCCGCATTTATTGTCCGATATCGCCGAAATTTAGGACAGTGAGTTAAGTTAAGCCCCTTGACATTCTTCTGTAATATGGCACAGATCGGTTCAGATTTGGATATAGCTGCCATATGGACCGATCTCTCGGTTTTAGGTTTTGGGGCCATAAAAGCCGAATTTATTGTCCGATGGCGCTGAAATTTGGGTCAGTGCATTGTGTTAGGCTCTTCGCAACTTTTCTGCAATATGGCCCAAATCGGTCCAGATTTGAAAATAGCTGCCATATGGACCGATCTCTTGGTTTTAGGTTTTGGGCCCATAAAAGGCGCATTTATTGTCCAATTTTGCCGAAATTTGGGTCAGTGAGTTAAGTTAGGCTCTTTGACGTCCTTCTTCAATTTGGCTCAGATCGGTTCAGATTTGGATATCTCGATTTGAACCAATATCTCGATTTGAAGTCTTGACCCCATAAAAGGCGCATTTATAATCCGATTTCACTGAAATTTGACACAGTGACTTATGTTAGGCTTTTCGACATCCTTGTCGTATATGCCTTAGATCGGTTTATTTTTTAATATAGCTACTGTACTTATTAATATTTGGTCCAAATGGGAACATATTTCGATATAACTGCTATGGGACATAAGGTATGCAATTTTCACCGGATTTTGATGAAAGGTGGTTTACCTATATACCCAAGGTGGTGAGTATCCAAAGTTCGGCCCGGCTGAACTTAACGCCATTTTTAATAATTTTTAGTTTATTTATATTTTTTTTTATATTATTTTATTTTTTTATTTTATTTTATTTGGTTTTATTTTATTATATTATATTTATTTTTTTTTATATTATTTTATGGAAAGTACAAAATTCCCCTGAAGATAAGGGTTTTCCATAAGTAAAGAGAAATAAAAAGAAAAAATTTACCAGATGCCAGAAACTGACTACAAAATGCCTAACGTTTCTTATCCAGTTCGATTTGTGGCCCAGAACCATACAATGTTGGACCTAATTCTGAAAGATATATCTCAATCCTTCGCGGATTTGCCCGAAATTTCGAAAGTAGAGTTCTGTTATGAGCCCTAAAACATCTCGAAAAGTCTACAAACACGATCCAAACTTTCGATCTAAACTTTCTGAAAAGACTTCATGGTCTAGCTCCACCAGTGACCCATAAATGCTCCCCTCCACTTTCTCAAGTTCATGCCAGAGGTCAACTACTTCATTTTATTTAATTTAATTTTATTTTTTTCTATATTTTTTTATGTTTAGATAAATCTGTTCCAATTTACAATTTAAGTCTTAAAATTTCCTCCCACTGTTCGATTAAAGAATCTAGGGATATGCTTTTCATAATGCCAAGGGCTTTTTCTCACTAAATTTTTTTTTTTTTTTGGCGGTATTTTGTCTTAGCCATTGTCGTTCAGTCGGTTGGTGGGTCGTTCGATTGCTTGCTTGCTGTCTAGATAGGCTGGCTGGCTGGGGCAACATTTGTACGTTTGGCATTTCGCAGGCACTTAACTTCAATTGTGAGCAGTCAATTGGAATCAATAAGACCATTTTCTGTGTTACCCAACAATTGACTTCATACGCGCAAAAAGATATGCAGCAAATGGGCCGAATGGCAGTAAAACCACTCACACAGTCCAATGCAAAATCCTGGGCACCACACACAGCAGCAGCCAGCACAGAAGGCACAGCAGCCCAGCAAGGAGATCTCAAGTACCAGTTGGGCAGCATATGTCCTTGCTGCTTGGAAGAGTGAGTTTGGTATTTGTCTTATATTTTTGCAATATACGTAAAACTCAAAAAGGACATGAGATGCAAACTCACACTCCTGGCAGAGAGCATGGAATGTGCAAGGCTTTCATTTGATCCATAGTTTATGATGTTGTAAAACTGCAAATAAACTCTGATTGTAATTGTGGTTAGGAGTGTTGAAAACATATTTCATTTGGTATTCTCATCATCATCAATATCATCTAGAGGCAGTTAAGCAGCTAGGCAGGCAGTCAGCCATGACCATCCAAATGATGGGAAAATCTTGGGATTTGTTTAATGTTAATTTGTAATTTAACCCTTAATGGCTATGAATGCCCTTTTCAGCTCACTTCGGGGTATGTTTTTTTTTCTTTCATTTTAATGGCAAATGAAAATGACCCTCCATTGGGTATCTGAATATGCCTTGGTTTATGGCTTATTGACAGACTTCAATGCCAGAATGTCAGAGATTTTTAACTGGAGGCGGTGTTTTGTAATAAATTTCATAAAAATTTCAATTTTTGTCGTAAATTAAAATGTTTGTTTCCTCTATTGTTTGGTTGTTTTTTTTTTCTTCTTTTTGTCGCATATCTTTGATTTACTTGCTCGCCATGAGATTTGAAACCTTTTTCCGGTCGTTTGCATTTCTCTTTTTCTTTGACTTATGTTACTACCACCTCTACTGTCATCAGCATGACTTTAGAGGACGTTGTGTCTTAATTTGTAGGCCAAATGAGTTGTGTTTCCATAGACATTAAATGTTCTGATCCTTTTTTCTTGTAAAACCATAAAATGATCATAATCAGAGGATTGTGTAATGTTAGTGAAAAAGGATACCTACTAGGCTTTCCAAAGATTTAGCTAAGATTTTGCAGGAAATCCTAAAAGTTTGTGTTTATTGGCTGCTTAGTTGAAAATCTTCAACTATTGGTCATCCCCCTGGAATCGCCCGGTCATCCAGGGGGATATTGGGTAAGAGGTCCGCAGACTTTTTAACAGAGCACGTCATAAAAAATCGGAAGTTTACTGGGATGTGTATTACACACGGCTCAAGTAATACAATAAGATTACCAGAGCGTCAAAATGTGCCTCCTGGAAGCTTTTCTGCGAACAGGTCGATAGCGTTAATGGGTGACCCACCATAAATGACCTATTACGGATGCTGACTGAGGATGGATTTGAACCCTTCTGCTACTTAGATGATGTTATAATACTTCTAAAGGGTAAGGATCCGAACGAGCTATGCAGAAAGGCCGAAAGGGTCTTGCATATGGCATATGAGTGGGCTAGACCCAGAGGTCTCAATGTTAACCCCGAGAAGACTGAAATATGTCTGTTCAGGAGGAAGACAAAGGTGGGCCAATTTAATGCACCACGTTTCCTCATAAAACGATTTCGATATCTGACAAGGTCAAATACTTAGGACAGAGTGGGTCTGGGGGTCTACATTGAGAACCCAGGGACTGAGATCTGTTTAAGACTGCCTGACCATAATACGGTCCTGCAGGCGGAGATCCGGGCGATTACGGAAGGGGCAAAAACAACCAGGACAGTAAGGTCACAATTAACGCCTTCTCTGAGAATGGCAAAATCCGCATTGTTTGGGTGCCGGGCCATAACGGTGTAAGAGGGAATGAAAGGGCAGACGATTTGGCGCTGAAGGTCAGGGGACTGCCGTCAATAAACTTGGTTAACCCTAAGCCTTTCGGGTCGACGCAGTCCGAGTTGCAAATGCAAATTTTCCCCATGAGCATTCCACCAAGGAACAGGGGCAAACTTCTCACATATATGAATGAGTGCAGTCCGATTCAAGTTTAAGTTCAATGATAAGGGACCTCCTTTTTATAGTGCGACACCTCTTTGCAGAGAAGTTTAACATGGCATATAACCTCACAAATGTTGCCAGCATTAGGAGGGGAAAAGTACCGCTGAAAATTTTTTCTGATGATCTCGCCAGGTTTCGAACCCAGGCTTTCAGGGTAATAGGTGCACATGCTAACCTCTGCGCAGTCCGAGTTAAGGACGCCAAATCCCTCCAAACTTCATAAATATATATAGACCTCATGTTAACTAATTCCCAAACTTTGTCTTCTCCATGGTCGGCCCAACCGAATTTAGCATGCTTTTACTTGTTTTCTCTCCGGTGCGTGGACTGCTTGACAGAGGGTAGAGAGGAAGTCCTTCCTGCTAGCCTTACAAGGACTCAACTAGACAGTAAACCAACTCTGCTTCCTTTCTTCATCAAGAGGAGAATAGCTCGCCTGTATAACCATGACCCTCTGCTGGTTTTATTATGAAAGCTTAAGGTGATCTATTGGCGCCCTTCCGAGCCTTATGGCGCTTACTATCAAGAAAACCACTAGACAGTGTGAAGAATGGGAACTCTAGCCCATCTTCTAAGAACCTGAACTGCCCGCTTCCTTCATCGGCAGCCCTTATCGATACACCATCGGGTCAATCCGGTAAGTAAAACCGGCTGCCATGGGACTGAGTACACCTTGAAACATGTCTTTGTTGCCTCCATTCTTCATAAAGAGGAGAATTGGTCGCAATCATATTGGCGCCCTTCCGAGCCTTATGGCGCTTACTATCAAGAAAACCACTAAACTGTGGGAAGAATGAGAATTCTAGCCCATCTTCTAAGACCCTGAACAACCCCGCTTCCTTCATCGGCAGCTCTTACCGATGAAGGACTCCAATCCGGTACGTAAAACCGGCTGCCTTGGGATTGAGTACACCTTGAAACATGTATTTGTTGCCTCCATTCTTCATAAAGAGGAGAATTGGTCGCAAGCATATGCATGATTTCCTTCTGTTTGTTTCGTGGGTTGTTTAACAGGAGGATCTTCGTTTTTGGCCTTCTTGTCCAGATTTAATTCATCCACTGCACTCCACTTATTTTGAACTGCTGTTATACTTTTAGGCATAGGTCCTTTCTTGCCAGCTTACCCATGTTCGTTTCTCTCTCGGAGTATTTACAGAGTTTTTGGATTTTTATGCTGATATTGCTATGGCATTTTTTCACCCTAGCATTTTAAATTTTAGAAAAAACTCTAATGACCCACTCTTAAACCGTGTCTCAATTGTTAATGGCATTGGACAATAGCTTCAAACGTGATCCAAACGAAGGAGGAGTTTAATAAACACCAAATAAAACAATTGCACTGTTTTTCCCCCATTCGTCTTCGTTCGTGGCATTCATTTCGGTGTGTTATTCTTTGACCAAAAGATCAGGCACAAAAGGCCGAACAAACACTGAGGATAATTTGGTAACAATTAAACAAAAGAATTTGTTTATGCATCAATTTACAACATCATCGTCATCGGCCACTATCTCTGATCAAAAAGCCGCCAGAGCATGGAGGCACCATAACAAAAAAAAACAACACCAAAGAAAAAACACTGTTCGTATGGAATGTTGGCAAGGCATTGTGGTGGCAACATTAACAGCACCAGCACTACCACAAAATCAACAGCCGAAGGAATGGCTTTAATGAGTTTCCAGTTTCAGAAAAAAAGTCAAAATTGAAATGTAGCGAACCCAATGAAGAAACCCAACCATGACACATTATAATAATATTGCGATTATAATTTAACTGACTGACTGACTGGACTGGTCAAAGAGGGCTCATTGCGGGGCCCATTCATTTTATGCTTCAACATGGCAAGGAGGTGGAGGCATTTATATTCCCCAACTCAAACTCAACACACTCACACACGCACACACCAATACATTCATGCTCACTTACAAACTCACCTGGCAGACTGAATGGCTGACATGACAATCGTGACTGCCATTGTTTGGGCCATTTTTCTTTTCATTCCTTTATACACTTTGTTTTCTTTGGTCGTTTCCCCCCCCCCCCCCAAACCAAAGGTGTATGGAAACCTCAACACCAACAACAGCAACAATAATAATATATATACTAAACAAGCATAACAACAACAACAATAGCAGCAGCAACAACAATCACATTCGGCACTTCATGCAGTTGTAGTTTCACACTGTAATTAAGGTAACACCGCAACAACACTCATCTCTGCGCTCTTTGTTGGGAGTGATTGGGGAGAGAGTAGCCAACAAATGAGTGCATGCTGATGCGCAGCACATGAAAAAAACTACAACAACACAACACCAACTATTTTCCATAACAATGCAACACTCACTCACCTTTATAGGAGCACCTTAATTCTGATTGCATGCCATTGCTAAAGAACTGGGTTGCCATTAACTAGTAAAAAAACGACAGTTAACCATAGCAACTTTTATGAAGAGAGTTGCAAGGTTGTTTTGGTGACTACAATAGCTAGCATTTTGCTAGTGTCCCTCAGTAACAGAAACCATTAATCCAATGTTTACAATGGCTCCCCAGTGGACTATTTATTCAATCACGACGTGAATTAATCACTCCTCTGTAAATTAGCCAGCAATTTGCCTCAGAACAGAAGATCCCTTGATCACGCGTACTTCCGTCAGTATACCCCATGGCCCGGTGTTCTAGCACTTCAATAACGTTGTGAGCGAATCACGTCTTTGTAACCATAACAGCCGGAGTTCTGCCCACTGTCCTTCAGACAAATCGCATATGGGGTTTGTTTGTTTGTGGCAAACCCTGCCCCCGAAAGAATTACATAGCAATATCTGTCGATCAAGACTACTCCATAATATACAACAAATTTCTTAAATCTTACATATGTATCGAATAACAGTAAAGCGGCAACTCTACTTCAAAATAAACCTTAAGAAAAATTATGCAGTCAAATGCATGTGCACGGATGGGCATTTGGTATGGTTCGATTTATTCAGCCAGGAATGTTCTGTTGACAAATAAGAAGCTAGTATTTTGTTCAAGGTGAGCGGTTAGCGGTAAGCTTGTTGGTTTAGTATCTTCAAGATTTCTTTGCAAGAAGTGCACCCTGTTGAAGTGAAAGAGATAGAGAGAGAGAACTTAATAAAAGGGGCTTCTGTTGCACAGTGGTGAGAAAGAGGAAGATTTTTGCATTCATTATGGAGCCATGGTGCACAAAATGTCAAATTGGAAACTCGGTTTATATGGAAGTTATGCCAGGTTATGAAGTTAAAGTTGAGAAAAAATATATTTTATATAAAGATGGTGTTTACGTCCTAGCGCCGCAAGGCTAGCCATGCCATGGAGTTAATTATACGCTTCACTATGTGGGGCCTTTGGAGGCCAACATCGCGGAGAGGTTAGCATGTCCGCTAATGAAGCTAAGCCAAACATCAGAAAAAAATTTTCAGCGGTGGTTATCCCCTTACTAATACTGGCTACATTTGTAAGGTATCCTGCACTGTTAAAACTTGTCTACCAAGTGGTGTCGCTATGCGGCACGCTGTTCGGACTCGGCATAAACAGGGGGCGCTTTATCATTGCGCTTCAACATTAATCGGACTGCACTCATTGATATGAGAGAAGTATCCCCTGTTCCTTAATGGAATGTTCATGGGATATTAAGTTAGTAAGTGGGGCCTGAATAAAAGGACACTCCACTGGGAGTACAGTAGTGTCATTAGACCATTACTAACTTACGCCCAAATAGTTTGGTGAACAGCGAGACTGAGATCTGTTTCCCAGGTGGAGATCCGAATTTTTACGGAATGCATGAGAATTTACTCCAGGACGTCGAGTTTAAACAACTTTACAAACAATAAACTGGCATTACAAACAATAAACAACCAGGACAATAAGGTCACGAACGGTCTTGGCGTGTAAAAATGAGATTAACACCTTCTCTACATCCATATCGTTTGGGTGCCAGGTCATAGCGCAGTAAGGGGGAACATAATGGCAGCCGAACGCCATTAGTTTACTTAATGAAAGCGCAACCTTTCTGAGCGACAAAGTCCGTGCTCGTCTTTCGCAGCAAACAGTCTGCGGCACTTGGGTGCGGATACGACGCCAGACTTGGACCAGCTTAAAAAGGAAAACGTTTAAAAAATTTGTGAGCAACACGGAGTTCCTGACATTGATATAATCGGGCATACTTTTCGGATTAAGATCGCACAACAAGTCGATTACTGGCGTAGATAGTGGCATTAGAATGCCTTTCCTTGGGGAAGGGGTGCCCCCAAGGAAAGGGATAAAAAACCTAAAAACCCTTTTCCACAGGAAGGGTTAAAACAGTAACATCTTCAATGGAAAGAGTAAAAAGGGTACTAAAATTAACCTTCCACAAGAGAAAGAGTAACAAAGGTACCAAGGAAAAGGGTAAAAATTACCTTTTCCCAAGGGAAAGGGTGATAAAAAAAAACCCTTCCACAAGGGAAAGAGTAATAAAGGTAACTTAACCCAAGGTAAGGGATAGGAAAGGTACCCTTTCTAAAGTGAAGGGGTAAAAAACTACTCTTTCTGAAGGGGTAGGGTATTAAAAACAACCTTTCTGATGCGAAAGGGTAATAAAAGTACCCTCAGAGAAGGGAAAGGGTAAAAAAATTATGCTTCCACAAGAGAAGGCGTAGTAAAGGCAAAGGTAAGAGAAGTACCCTTTCCCAAGGGAAAGTGCTATAAAAGAACCTTTCTTCAAGGGAAAGGGTAATAAATGCACCCTTCCCCATCGGAATGGTTAAAAAGTACCCTTCCCAAAGAAAATCTTAAAAAAAAACTCTTCCCCAAGAAAAAGGGTAAAAATTACCCTTCCCCTAGGGAAAGGGTAAAAAAAAGTGTCTTTTTACTAAGGAAGGATTAAAAATAAGGTTCTCTAAGAGGAGGTATAATAAAAGTTACCTTCTAAAAGGGGAAGGGTACTAAATGTATTCTTCTGTATTCAAATCGGTCTATAATCTAATATGGCTCCCACATAATCCGATCTCCCGATTTGCATGTAGTTTTCTGTTATAACTTCCAACAACTGTGCAAAGTACGCTCTAAATCGGTCTGTAACATATAGCTCCCATATAGACCGATCCTCCGATTTAGGCCCTTAAAAGCCACATTTATTAACCGATTTTGTTGAAATTTGGGACAGAGAGTTGTGTTAGGCCTTTCGGCATCTTGTTATAGTTGCCATATAGACCCATCCTCCGATTTAGGGTCTTAGGCCCATAAAAGCCATATTTATTATCCGATTTTGATGAAATTTGGGACAGTGAGTTGTATTTGGCCCTTCGACATCATTCGTTAATTTTGCTTAGATCGGTCCAGATTTGGTTATAGTTGCCATATAGAACGACCCGTCGATTTAGGGTCTTAGACCCATAATAGCCACATTTATTATTCGAGTTTGTTGAAATTTGGGACAGTGAGTTGTGTTAGGCCCTTCGGCATCTTTCTTCAATTTGGTTCAGATCGGCCCAGATTTGGTTATAGTTGCCATATAGACCGATCCTCCGATTTGGGGTCTTAGGCCCATAAAGCCATATTTATTATCCGATTTTTCTGAAATTTGGGACAGTGAGTTGTGTTAGGGCCTTCGACATCCTTCGTCAACTCTGCTGAGATCGGTCTAGATTTGGATATAGCTGTCATATAGACCGATCCTCCGATTTAGGGACTTAGGCCCATAAAAGCCACATTTATTATCCGATTTTGATGAAATTTGGCACAGTGAGTTGTGTTAGCCCCTTCGACATATTTCTTCAATTTGGCCTAGATCGGTCCAGATTTGGATATAGCTGCTATATAGACCGATTTCTCGATTAAAGGTTTTGAACCCATAAAAGGCGCATTTATTGTCCGATGTTGCCAAAATTTGAGACGGTGAGTTAAGCCCCTTGTCATACTTCTGCAATATGGCACAGTTCGGCGCAGATTTAGATATAGACCGATATCTCGGTTTTGGTTTTGGGGCCATAAAAGGCGCATTTATTGTCAGATTTTGATGAAATTTGGGACAGTGAGTTGTTTTAGGCCCTTCGACATCTTTCTTCAATTTGGCCTAGATCGGTTCAGATTTGGATATAGCTGCCACGTAGACCGGTCTCTTGATTTAAGGTTTTGGGCCCATATAAGGCGCATTTATTGTCCGATGTCGCCGAAATTTGGCACAGTGACTTATGTTAGGCTTTTCGACATCCGTGTTGTATATGGTTCAGATCGGTTTATTTTTAGATATAGCTACTGTACTTATTAGTATTTGGTCCAAATCGGAACATATTTCGATATAACTTCTATGGGGAATAGGGTATGAAATTATCACCGAATTTTGATGAAAGGTGGTTTACATATATACCCGAGGTGGTGGGTATCCATAGTTCGGCACGGCCAAACTTAACGCCTTTTTACTTGTTTTTCTATAAATAATTTTGTCCTTATTTTCAAAAGAAAATTTTGTAATTTTTTTTTTTTTTAAGATTTTGTTAAAATTTTTTCCACTGTTACTTCATATGATTGCTTGGAATGCACGTTACCCATTTTTTCTGACTGTATGGGGGCAATATTTGCTGGTGTATTATTTGTACCCAAGCTGTAGTCGTAAATTATGTTGGCGGCGTGGCGTATAATATCAGGTGTTAATGTGTGTGTTTTGTATTTTAATGTTATTGTTGTTTTATTGTATTTTCCCTGCCTCTCACTCTCTCCCTCCACCAACGCACAGTCTTTCATCTTTCGTAGCGATCACGACCGTTGTAGGGTAGCATTGGCTTTATTTCCAATCGAAAGCTGCATTGCCGCTGCTGCCTCGAAATTCCCCTGTAGGAAGAATGGGAGGGGACCATCTCTCAGACGGCTTTGCCTTATTATGGAGTTATGAAACAAGACAATTACGATCATTAGTTGATTTTATAGTCTTAAAACGGTTACCTTTTGTTGAGCTGCAACTTATTTTTTTCTCTTTCTTTGGGGTGTAAGTAAGTGAGCAGGCCGGCGGCGAGGTCAGCTAAATGAGCTGCTTGGCTCTATTGTGTGAGGGAGCCAAGAGGCCAAAAGTGTGTGTTGCCGTACACTCGTAATGCTGCTGAGTTGATCTCTTTAGTTGCGGCTTGTTGTAAAAACTTAAAGGTACATCATCATAATTTGGCGTTACAATTTGTGTTTAGCTACAGTTTCAGCTTCAGTTTCACCCGCAAAGAAGAAATGAAACCTTTTGTTCTGCCATAGTTGGACTTCAAGCACCAAGCAACTATTTTTCTGTCCTCTCTGCCTTAAATAATAGTTCCCCCCCCCAATTCTTTTGAATATTTCCATACAAAATTTCATGTTTTCTTATTCTTTGGTTGCCAGACAAGAGCTTTTTTTTTGTAAGCTCTGCATTGCAGGAAAAGAGGAGGGGATCTTTTAGGTACCCCATTATGTTGGTGTTTTCATAATTATAACAGTTTAGTTTACCGAATTGTTCCTCTAAAGATGTTTGATTATTGTGTTGCTGCTGTTGTTGTAGAAATTGCCATTGTTTTTGCTCATTCATTTGGCTAAGGGGCCGACGACTTTAACGATACTTTCTGGTGTGCACTGTAAACTGGGTGGTAAAAAAAAATGTTTGAAAACAGATATTAGTTAAACAAAAAATATTTCATTAACAAGGAATTGGCAAAACATAAAAAATACAAATAATAATTAAATAAAAATAATAATTAAAGAAAAAATTTAGCTTTTTTTTTAATTTTTTTTTTTGTAATTTTTTAAATTTTTATTTTTATAGGAAATTTTGTAAAAATTTAATTTTTACAGCAAATTTAGTCAAAATTTATTTTCATAGAAAAGTTTTTCGATTTTTTTTTTCTTTCGAGACGAGCTAAATGATCGGAGATGCAAATGGAAAGGAAAGCCAAAGATAGCAACACACACCAACCACTATGGGACGCGTTTCGTCTTTGGTTTGAAGACTTTTCAACCATATTAGGTGTGATGGCTTCAAGGGCCGTGCGTTGGTATGTTGCATTTGAATCGTATAAATAGCGAAAATGGATCTATGATACAATCACCACATTAACCATGCTCGACAGACTTGCTTATTAGCTGTACTTTTCCCAATGCATGTATTTTTGTGTAATGCTAGACATTCTCTCTGCAACAAATTACACTTCTTTCGTACTGATTTTGTTCATCTAATGGAAGTTACATTGATGGCTTCGAACGCTAAGAAAACTAAAAAATTTTATTTATATAAAAATTTTTGTCAAAATTCTATTTTAATTGATTACTAACCGAACCGGACCCGCTTCGCTGCGCCTTCTTTAATTCTCTAATGTCTTTTTAGGGTGGAGACACTTCGCCGCTAAACGCCTGCGTTCGAATTCACGCGAGAACATCGGACAAAATTTAAAGCGGTGTAAATCCCTTCTTAATGGCGGCAAAATTTGAGAGGTACCAAGCCATGCACGGTCAAGTAAATTCTCCCCAAAGAGGTGTCGCACTGCGGCACGCCTTTCGGAAAACAAGGTCCCTTATCATTAAGTTTAAATTTTAATCGGAAAGCAGCACTCATTGATGTGTGAGAAGTTGGCTCCTGCTCGGTTCATGGGCAAAATTTTACTCTGCTAAGCTATATTTGAGAGCCAAACACATGGCTCTTCAATTGGATATCAAATTCGTTTTTTTCTCTCCAGCACCTTTCATTTGAGTCCTATATTATCGTGATTGGTCTATATACCCATTTGTAGGGTTTTGGGTGGCGCCCGAGACACCCGACCCCAACAATTGAAACCATGTTTTGTTTTAGGCGACTGAAAGAGTGCAAAAAAAAAACAAGTAAAAGCGTGCTAAGTTCGGCCGGGCCGAATCTTATATACCCTCCACCATGGATCGCATTTGCCGAGTTCTTTTCCCGGCATCTCTTCTTAGGCAAAAAAGGATATAAGAAAAGATTTGCTCTGCCATTATTATATTATTACATGTTGGAGACCTGTGTAAAATGTCAGCCAATTCGAATAAGAATTGCGCCCTTTGGGGGCTCAAGAAGTAAAATAGATAGATCGATTTATATGGGAGCTGTATCGGGCTATAGACCAATTCAGACCATAATAAACACGTATGTTGATGGTAATGAGAGAATCCGTCGTACAAAATTTCATTCCAATCGTACAAGAATTGCACACTCTAGAGGCTCAAGAAGTCAAGACCCAAGATCGGTTGATATGGCAGCTATATCAGGTTATGAACCGATTTGAACTATACTTGGCAAAGTTGTTGGTTATCATAACAAAACACGTCGTGCTAAATTTCATTCCAATCGGATAAGAATTGCGCACTCTAGAGACCCAAGAAGTCAAGACCCAAGATCGGTTTATATGGCAGCTATATCAGGTTATGAACCGATTTGAATCATACTTAGCAAGGTTGTTGGATATCATTACAAAATACGTCTTGCAAAATTTCATTCCAATTGGATAAGAATTGCGCACTATAGAGGCTCAAGAAGTCAAGACCCAAGATCGGTTTATATGGCAGCTATATCAGGTTATGGACCGATATGGCCCATTTACAATACTAACCGACCTACCCTAATAAGAAGTATTTGTGCAAAATTTCAAGCGGCTAGCTTTACTCCTTCGGAAGTTAGCGTGCTTTCGACAGACAGACGGACGGACGGACGGACGGACATGGCTAGATCGACATAAAATTTCACGACGATCAAGAATATATATATTTTATGGGGTCTCAGACGAATATTTCGAGTAGTTACAATCAGAATGACGAAATTAGTATACCCCCATCTTATGGTGGGGGGTATAAAAAATTTAGAACGAATCGCATTACCAATCTCCGAGATCTGATTTTTTTTGAAAATTAGTGTGCTTTTTAGGGCAGGGATGACACCTCAGATATTTCGACTCAAATATCGATATTAAACTTGTGCTTCACTCCCAAATCCCCACATTGCCATGGTCGGTAAACGTAAACCATTTTGAGGGTGTTTTGGGGATGGGGCGCCCACCGGCACTTTGCCCTGAAAATAGATATAAAATTCGTTCTTTACTCCTAAATACCTTTGAATTGAGCTTCATATTGCCATAGTCGGAAAAGAAAGTTCAGTTTAGGGGGTGCTTTAGGGTGTACCCGCAAACACTTGCCTCCAAAATTGGTTATCAGATACGTTTTCTACTGTCAAATAACTTTTATTTGAGTCTCATTTTGTCATAATGAGTCAATGAACCTATTTTGCCTATTTTGAGGAGAAAAAGCGTCACCTAAACGTGAACTCAAATGTTAATGTCGTATTCGGAATCTACTCCAAAATACCTTTCATTTGAGTTCCATATAGCCATGGTCGGCTAATATGCCCATTTGGGGGTATTTGGGGTTGGGGCGATCTCCCATTACTTAAACCAAATTTTTATGCCATATTTGAAATCTACTGCCGAATACTTTTAAATTGAGTCCTATATTGACATGAACGTTCAATATGTCTGTTTGGGGTTGAAGAGGCCCTCTGGGTACTTAGACTCAAATTTTAATACCCTATTCGTATTCTACTCACCAATACCTTTCATTTGATATCCATATTGTCCCGATCGCTCCACTTTTGATTTTGGCTGGTGTTTTTGTGGTAAGGGGAGGGGTGCACTCCCCTTCCGATATCAAAAATTTATATAGCCTTTGTTTCCTTCCAGACCAACCTAAAAAATCTGTGAAAATTTCGAGAAAATCGGTTCAGCTGCTTTTGAGTCTAAACGGAACAAACAAATAAACCGAATTCCATATAATTGTGATTGGCTAACATGCCCATTTGGGGGTGGAATGACCCCCTATACTTCAACCGGATTTTTTATGTCAGATTCGCAATCTACTCCCGAATTCTATTCATTTGATCCCCATATTGATGTGGACTTTCAATTTGTCTGCTTTTAGAAGATTTGGGGTTGGGGCGACTTCCTGAATACTTGGACTCAATTTTTAATACCATATTCGTATTCTACTCTTCAAAACCTTTCATTTGATATCCATATTGTCCCGATCGGTCCCCTTTTGATTTGGGGTAGTGTTTTTGGGGTAACGGGGGAGGGTCCGCCCCCTTCCAATATCATAAAATTATAAAGCCTTTTCTAACGCCTTCTTCCTGATCAAATTCGTCATCTACTTCCGAATACCTTTCATTTGAATCCCATATTGTCATGCTCGTGCAATAAACCTATTTTAGGGGGTTTTTGGGGTTGGGACGGTTCCCCAGTTAATTGGACCTAATCTTTAGTATTATATTCGTACTCTACTCCTGAATACCTTTCATTTGAGTCCCATATTGTCCGGATCGGTACACTTTTATTTCTGGATACTACTTTTGGGGTCCGCCCACTTCCGATATATCCTTCGAGACAAGTTCAATTATCAGAGATTTTTCTTTGCAAATGGAAAAGGTATGCCAGAGATCGCAACATACACCAATCACTGTGGGACGCGTTTCGTTATTTGGCTTAGAATCAGTAGCCATATTAGGTGTGAAGGCTTCAGGGGCCGTACTTTACTTACACTGAATTTATTGCGAAAACGCGTCTATGATATAAATACCACATTAACAATGCTCGACAACACTGTCTATTAGCTGTACTTTTCCCAATGCATGGGTTTTTGGTGTAATGACAGATTTTTTGTCTACACTAATTACACTACTCCCATGGTATACACATAATTCTGTGCATCCGTTGGAAGTTGAAGTGATGACTTCGAACACCACAAAACGGCTCTCGCTGTTGATCGATGTGCCCAGGTTCGAATCATCGGCCGGGCTCTGACGAATTTTGTAAAAAATTTTATTTGTATAGAAAATTTAGTAAAAATTGAATTTGTAGAAAATTTTGTTAAAATTTAATTGTTTTAGGAAATTTTGTCAAAATTTAATTGTCATAGGAAATTTTGTCAAATTTAAATTTTTATAGGAAATTTATTCAAAAAAATTTTTTTTTCAAAATGTTGTCAATGTTTAACTTAAAAAAAAATTTAAATTTTTTTTATAAAAAATTTTTTTTAAAATTTAATTTTTTTAGAAACTTTTATCACCATTTTTTTTTTAATTCAGGCAAAATTTTTTTTTTTATTTTTTTTTTTTTTAAATTTTGCCAAATTTTTTTTAAAAAAAATTTTTTAAAATTTTGTTTTTATAGAAAATTTAATTTTTTTTTTTTTGTAAATTCAATCAAATTTTTTTTTTAAATTGTTCCAAATTTTATTTCTATAGAAATTTTTTTTAAATTTTTCATATTATCCCATAAATTTTTGTCGACATTTCATTTCATGGCCCCCTCTATTATCGCCATGAGGTGCTGCTGTTAAAGAGGTGCGTGCTAGCGAGCGTGTTTTCGTCGAGTGTTTGTTTGAGGTGTTTGTTTTTGTGTTGTTTGGTTCTTTTGAATAAAAGCAAACACCATTACTTGGCAGTTTTGTTTTTTTCTTGTTGGTCGTCCGTCGGCGTTCACCATATTCATCATCAAAAAAAAAAAAGAAAAATAATCCAAAACAATTTCTTCAAAAGCGAAACCGTTTCACATTCACAACTTCAACTCCGACGCTAACTTTGTGGAGTCGATGTTTTTATTATTTTTCTTAAATATTTCTCTGTTGTTCATTTGCTTGGACCAACTAAACAGCAATGGCAGCGGCGGCGGCGGCGGTGGCGGCGACGCCGAAGGTGTTCATTAGATACGTCTGCAGTTTTGAGGTGTTCTTTTTTTCCCCCTTCTGTTATTTTCTGCTGTGTGTTTTTCTTTCGTGAAAGAAATTGAAAAAAATGGGTGGTTTTGTTATTTTAGCAGCTTACAAATAATTGAATCAACAATCATCATCATTCATGGATATGAAGGCATTCTTCATTCGGTCGTTGTCTCTGACCAGGCCCAAAGACTTCAGAGTCGATCGCGTCTATGGCTTGCCATTAGCAGTTGTAGAGTTTTAGGGTGCCAATAAAAAGGTGTCTTTTTCTTGCATTTGAGTTTAACACCAGCACCCAAAACAAACACAAGCCTTAGGATGAGTTGAAGGAGGAGGATCACGGCTGGGCATAATTTAAAGTCAGAATTAGTGCATAGCGCCTCCCTTTTAAGCCGTAGGTGGTGATATGAGTTTGTCTTGTCTCTCTCGGTGATTAGTAATGGATGGCTTGAAGATTGTCTTTGATAAGGACGAGACGAGAATAATCCAAAGTTCGGGGAAAGAAAAACTTCTTATTTCTGTAGTTGAGAACCTCATAAATGTTATCCGGTTTGCTTAAATGTGAAAAAATAGATTTGTAAAAGAAATTCAGGGGAAAAATGTCGAAAATTCAAATGAGTAGAATTTGGCAAGTCAGAACAGTCATTAAACCGGCTTCGAATGCCAATTAGCAAAAAAAAAAAAAGAAAATAACAAAATTTTCATTAAAAATCATATCAAAAATTTTTTTTCTGAAGGCCACCGTAGCACAGAGTTTAGTATGTCCGCCTATGACGCTGAACGCCTGAGTTCGAATCCTGACGAGACCATCAGAACAAATGTTCAGCCTTGGTTGTAGCCTCCTAATGCTGGCAACATTTGTGAGGCAATATGCCATGTAAAACTTCTCTCCGAAGAGGTGTCGCACTGCGGCACGCCGTTCGGTCTCGGCTATAAAAAAGAGGCCCCTTATCATTGATCTTAAACTTGAATCAGTTTGCACTCATTGATAGGTGAGAAATTTGCCCCTGTTCCTTAGTGGAATGTTCATGGGCAAAATTTGCGATTTTACAATTTTTTTCTATGAAAATAAGATTTTGAACGAAGTTTTCTATGAAAATCAAATTTCGATGGGATTTTCTATAAAAAAAACAACTTTTGAGGAAAATTTCTATGAAAATAAATTTTCAAAAAATTTTCTAAAATTTTGGTGACATATTTTTTGAAAACTAAATGTTGACAAAATTTTCTATAGAAATAAACGTTTGTCGAAATTTTCTATAAAAATTGAATTTGGACGAAATTTTCCATCAAATTCCACTCGGATGAAATTTTTTACGAAAATAAAATTTGACGAAAAATTTCATGAAAACATAATTTCAGCATAATTTTCTATGATAATTAAATTTCGACAAAATTTTCTAAAAATGTCTAAATATGTCGAAATTTCCTATAAATATGAAATTTTAGCTAAATTTTCTTTAAAAATCGGATTTCGCTTAAACTTTCTGTAAAAATCAAATTTTGATTAAATTTTCTATGAATTTAAAGTTTGCCTGTCTGCCCTTTCTTTTTCGGTCTTAAAATCTTGTTGAGATTCCATTGCAGGATATTGTCCGACAAAGTCAGCAAAGTGTGTTATTGCTAGAAGCATTTGCCTGGTTTCCCGTATCACGATTTCATTTTCGACCAAGAAAAATCATCAGCGGGAGATGTCAAATGGATCATGGTGCTAAATCGGATAATAATTGCGCCCTCTAGAGGCTCAACAAGTCAAGATACCAGATCGGTTTATATGGTAGCTATATCAGCTTATGGACCGACATAAATCATATTTGGCACAATTATTGGAAGTATAAACAAAGCACGTCATGCAAAATTTCAGCCAAATCAGATAAGAATTGCGCCCTCTAGTGGCTCAAGAAGTTAAGATTCAAGATCGGTTTATATGGCAGCTATATCAGGTTATTGACTAATTTGAATCCTACTTAGCACAGTGGTTGGAAGTCATAACGAAACACGTCGTGCAAAATTTCAGCCAAATCGGATAATAATTGCATCCTCTATAAGCTCAAGAAGTCAAGACCCAAGATCTTATATAGCAGCTATATCAGGTTAAAGACCGATTTTAATAATACTTAGCACAGTTGTTGGAAGTCATAACGAAACTCGTCGTGTAAAATTTCAGCCAAATCGGATAGGAATTGTGACTTCTAGAGGCTCAAGAAGTCTAATCGGGAGATCGGTTTATATGGCGGCCATATCAGGTTACGGAGTGATTTACACCATATTTAGCACAGTTGTTGGGAGTCATAACAGAACTTTTCGTGCATAATCAGAGTCATACAAGAACACTTCAGCCAAATCGAATAAGAATTGCGCCCTCTAGAAGCTCAAGAAGTCAAGACCCAAGGTTGGTTTATATGGCAGCTATTTCAGGTTATCGACCGATTCAGACCATATTTGACACAGATGTGGAAAGCCATTAAAAAAACACTTCATGCAAAATTTTACCCAAATCGGTTAAGAATTTGGCCATCTAGAAGAATTTCTAGATAGAATTTCACCTCTACGTGCAACCACGTGCAACCTCTAGAAGCTCAAGAATTCAAGAACCAAGATCGGTATATATGGCAGCAATATCAATACATGGACCGATTTGGCCCATTTACAATCTCAACTGACCTACACTAATAAGAAGTATGTTTGCCAAATTTCAAGCACCTAGCTCTACTCCTCCGAAAATTTTCGTGCTTTCGACAGACGGACGGACATGGCAAGATCGACTTAAAATGTCATGACGATCAAGAGTATATATACTCTATGGGGTCTTAGATGTATATTCCGAGTGGTTATAAACAGAATGACGAGATTGGTATACCCGCCATCTTCTGGTGGAGGATATAAAAAGGTGGTGGACCCTCCCCCTCTCAGAGATGGGTGGTGCGATTTAAGCGAAATTTTGAGTGATTTCTTTTGATAAGCTAAAAACAAAAAAAAAATTGGTATCCAGATATGGGATAGGGTACCGAGAGGCCCTCCCCACCTCCAAAACCCACCAAATACATATTTAGACCAATCACGACAAATATGGGACTCAAATGAAAGGTATTTTAGATTAGAAAACGTATCTGATACCTAATTGTCGGACCAAGTGATAGGGGGACCACCACTACCCCAAAAACACCCCTAAATCGGACATATTTACCGACCATGGCAATATGGGACTCAAATGAAAGGTATTTGCGAGTTGAATACGAATCTGATATCCCTATGTGGGATCAAGTATCTGGAGGGCCACCCCTTCCCCAAAACACCCCCCAAACTGGACTTATTTACTGACAATGGCAATATAGGGTTTAAATTAAAGGTATATCAGTGTAGAATACGAATCTCATATCCAAATCCCCGAAAACATCCCCCAAAGAGGACACAATTACGACCATTGCATTATGGAGCTCAAATGAAAGGTCTTTGGTAGCAAAGCACGAATATGATATTAATATTCGGGAAAAAGTGTTTATGGGTCCACACCACCAAAATAATAAGTATTTGTTGACCATTCAATATGGGACTCAAATGGAAGGTATTTTAGAGTAGAACACGAATCTGATATATATTTTCAAGGCCAGGTCATTGAGTGGCCGCCCCATCCCTCAAAACACCCCCAGTCCGGTTATATTTGCTGACTATGGAAATATGGGACATAAATAGAAGTAGAACGCGAATCTGATATCAACATTCGGGACCAACTCTCTATGAAATGAAATTCTAATAAAATCCAGTTATGACAAAAATTTCTAAGAAAATCAAATTTTTGACGAAATTTTTTGAAAATCACATTTTTATAAAATTTTCCGAAAATCACATTTTTAAAAAATTTTGTCGAAATTTTCTTTGAAATTTTAATTTAATTTTGATGGAATTTTCTGTGCAAATAAAATTTAGACGAAACTTTTTATGAAAAGTAAAACGGCCAAGCCGATTACCGTGAAATTTTCACAGATTGTGTAGGTTGGTCTGGAAGAAAACATATGCTATATAATTTTTTGATATCGGTAGGAAGGCGGACCCTCCTTCTTAGCCCAATAGTACTACCCAAAAATTAAAAATGGACCGATCAGGACAATATTGGACTCAGATGAGAAGTATTCATATTAATTTTGGTCCAAGTACCGCCCTACCCCAAAACGCACTGAAATAGGTTTATTAGACGAGCATTACAATATGGGACTCAAATGAAAGGTATTCGGGAGTAGATTACGAATATAATCAGGAAGAAGGATTAGGCTTTATAATTTATCGATATCGGAAGGGGGCCAACCCTCCCCCATTACCTCAAAAACACCATCAAAAATCAAAAGTGGACCGATAAGGACAATATGGATACCAAATGAAAGGTATTGAAGAGTAGAATAAGAAGATGATATTAAAAATTGGGTCCAAGTACCCAGGAAGTCGTCCTAACCTCAAAACTTTAAAAAAGCAGACAAATTGAACGTCCATATCAATATGGGGCTCAAATGAAAGATATTGGGGAGTTGATTACGAATCGGGCATACAAAATCAAATCGAAGTGTTGGGGGTCACCCCTACCCCAAAAAACGCCGCAAATGGGCATATGACCCATCATGGCTATATGAGACGCGGGTTGTTTGCTTGTTCCCTAGAATCAAAAACGGCTGATCGAATTTTCGTAAAATTTTCAAGGATTGCATAGGTTTTTGTCGAAGGAAACATGGGTTATACAATTTTTAGATATCGGATGGTGGCGGACCCTCCCCCTTACTCCAAAAACCCCACCTAAAACCAAAAGTGGATTGATAGGCACAATATGGGTATCAAATAAAAGGTATTGGAGACTAGAAAACGAATATCGTATTAAATTTTAGGTCCTAGTACAAGGCGGGCCGTCTTAACCCGAAAACTCCTCTAAACATCCTGTCAATATAGGACTCAAATGAAAGGTATTCTGCAGTAGATTACAACTATGGCATAAAAAATTTGGTCCAAGTAATGGGAGGTCGCCCCACCCCCAAAAACCCCCAAATGCTATTTTAGCCGTCCATTGCTATAAGGGCTCAAATGGAAGATATTTGGGAGTAGATAACGAATATGGCAATAAAATATGCGTTCAAGTCTAGGTAGCGCATAGGTTAATTTACCCATTATGGGTTCTGAAATGAAATAAATGAAATTTTGACAACATTTTCTTTACAATATTTTCTATAAGAAATTTTCTTTGAATAATTCTTTATCACAATTTTTTATAACAATGACACTAATTTCGGTTTAAAAATAACTTTTCGCTTTATTCTCCTCTAAATTCTTCACTAAATCAACATGTTTTTGTATGCAATTGAATCTAAGCTATTGTCAGAAATCCCAACACTAAAGTGCCCCTTAAGTGAATGATTCATTTAGTGAGTGAAATAAAGAAACCAAGACGGAAGAATGACTGACTAACCCGCAGGCAGCATTTTGTGCAAAGAAAGTAGCAACTGAAGCTGGCAGTCAGTCCGTCAGCCGGTCGGTGGCTTAAATTAAAGAAATAAACACAAGTTTTTTTTTTTGAGTAAATTTGTTGTGTATGTGAAATAAAAATTTGTGACTGACAATAAGATGCACACACTACAATTACCATGTTTGTCACAATTCGGTTGTACATTTCAATTTAATGTAATCAGACATGCTCATTCAAATGGATAGATGGATGGCAAGAAAGACCAAAAAAGCTTCTAAGAAATTTACAAAGCATTTGTTTGCCTCTCTCTCCTTCTTCTTTAATGCCCTGTCTTGTGGAATTCTAGAGCGTTGGCTACAGTTTAGTCAAATTAAGTATGGTCTTGTTCACTAAGGTTTTATTATATCATCTAAACGACCCACAATAGCAGCATCCCCTGGTGACTTGAGCTTAAATCTGTCTTAATTCACATTTACAGACGTTTTTGGACTCTGATTTTCTTTTCAAAAGTTTTTTTGATGAGAGGCACAGTAGATACTTGATTTAAAAATTTTTTTTCTTTTTATTTCTTTTTATTTTTTATGCCAAGAAATCCTTGTAGTCATTGTAAAGGTCGGTATTGTTGAACCAATCTGTCAATACTAAGATATTGCTGCTAGAACTCAGGATTCAGAGGTGGAATTTTCTGGTTTGTGTGATTTAGATTTCCATATTCTGTCTTCAACTTCTTATCATCACTAGTGGGGCAGGGTTCTGTTCTTGCAAATGCTCCTACCTTTTACAGCCGAATCCAAACTGTATAACAACACTTCCTCCTAACAAAATTTTACTCGGCTGAGGCTTTAGAAAGGTGAAGAGTCATTTACAGCTTTCAAAACCTTGCTTTCAAGGCCATAGCCTACCTACCTTTCGAACTATATGTCATATAACAACACTTCCTTCTAACGAAGTTTTACACGTCGGAGGCTTCATAAAGGAGAGGAGGCATCTAAAGCTGATAAATGATCTCATAATATCACCAACTTTCAAACCCTTGCTTTCAAGGTCATAGCCGAATATTTTCTACTACATTGGCCTTTCTTTCTTATAGCCTTTCTCTGTTTTTATATTTCTTTTGTATGATCTCTCCATTTTTGTCTCTTATCCCAATGTGCAACTTGGTAGTTGTAGTAGTACACCACACATGACACTCCATAGATCAATGTACTCTCACTTGAACGTTGTCATAATAAGATGAGATGAGATGAGCTGAGATGCTAACAGCTGTTGATGCCTCACCTCGGGCGGCGGTTGCGTTGCACATTGTTCCATCTCTACTTTCAGCTTTGACGGTATCCATGTCATTCAAAGTTGATTTGATACCATTTCTAACACCACCCTCATCCTTAGGTGCCATAAGGGCCAGTAACCGAGGCTATTCGGTCGGTCGGTCAGTCAGCCTAAGAGTGAGTAAATGATCGAGTGGACAACAAAGTCAAGAGTGAATTTTGATATCTTGAGCTTGAGTCTAAGTGTGTCTGAACAAAAAACTTCTCAGTATCAAATGATTACAAGTGCGGAGGAGCATTCCATCAACATCATCATAGCCGCCGTCATTATCTTTGTCATATGGCATTTGGATAATCATGATGATGATGCTGATGATGATGATGAACATCGTCATGATGGTTTCGTATCAGGTTTGCTGGCAACACAATTCCATTCAAGATGCCAATTATGGCCTCATTATTCAATCAGAGTAAATTTATTTGTTTGTCCAACAGTCCAAGTAATAGAAGTAGTTTCTTTGCCAGCATTTTATTTGCGCTCACTGATTTGGATACGTTTTTTTACGTTAAATGTAATACACATACTCGAAAATGATTGTCCACTAACTGCTGCTGCTACTGGTGCTACTGGTGCCGTCGTTAATCTAAATTATTAGATCAGTGCAAAATAATAATCACGACGACAATCATTACTTAAGACCCTCCTCAACATGATGTTGTTGATGATGATCTGGGGATTTGCGTTCACTAGCGTTGAACATTGCCCGGCCAAGATTGCGATTAATTGAGTGCGAATGGAGATGAAGGCATTGTCGCCATTATCCCCATTGTCCCCTCAAGAAAGTGAAGTGAGAAAATGTGCAGTATTGAAACACCAAATAAGATGTATTTCAGCTGATATTTGAAAGCATTACAAGAGGCCTAGTAATGGAAGAGCTTTAGGTGGGGAATGGACCTCTATAAATTAAGTACTGAGGATTGTAATCGATTTCAATCATACTTGGCACCGTTTTTGGAAGTCATAACAAAACGCTTCATGCACAATTTCAGCCAAATCGGATGAGAATTGCGCCCGCTAGAGGCCCAAGAAGACAGAATCCAGATCAGTTAATAGGACAACTATATCAGGTTATGATCGCAGATCAGCTTAATGCGTAGCCATATCAGGTAACTATATATTGAGCGCTTTGAACCGTACTTAGCACAGTTGTTGGAAGTCATAGTGAAAGACGTTGTGCAAAATGTCAATTGAATCGTATAAGAATTGTGTCCGCAAGGGGCTCAAAAAGTCGCTTTTATTGCAGGTGTACTACTACTACTACTACTACTACTACTACTACTACTACTACTACTACTACTACTACTACTACTACTACTACTGCTACTACTACTACTACTACTACTACTACTACTACTACTACTACTACTACTACTACTACTACTACTACTACTACTACTACTACTACTACTACTACTACTACTACTACTACTACTACTACTACTACTACTACTACTACTACTACTACTACTACTACTACTACTACTACTACTACTACTACTACTACTACTACTACTACTACTACTACTACTACTACTACTACTACTACTACTACTACTACTACTACTACTACTACTACTACTACTACTACTACTACTACTACTACTACTACTACTACTACTACTACTACTACTACTACTACTACTACTACTACTACTACTACTACTACTACTACTACTACTACTACTACTACTACTACTACTACTACTACTACTACTACTACTACTACTACTACTACTACTACTACTACTACTACTACTACTACTACTACTACTACTACTACTACTACTACTACTACTACTACTACTACTACTACTACTACTACTACTACTACTACTACTACTACTACTACTACTACTACTACTACTACTACTACTACTACTACTACTACTACTACTACTACTACTACTACTACTACTACTACTACTACTACTACTACTACTACTACTACTACTACTACTACTACTACTACTACTACTACTACTACTACTACTACTACTACTACTACTACTACTACTACTACTACTACTACTACTACTACTACTACTACTACTACTACTACTACTACTACTACTACTACTACTACTACTACTACTACTACTACTACTACTACTACTACTACTACTACTACTACTACTACTACTACTACTACTACTACTACTACTACTACTACTACTACTACTACTACTACTACTACTACTACTACTACTACTACTACTACTACTACTACTACTACTACTACTACTACTACTACTACTACTACTACTACTACTACTACTACTACTACTACTACTACTACTACTACTACTACTACTACTACTACTACTACTACTACTACTACTACTACTACTACTACTACTACTACTACTACTACTACTACTACTACTACTACTACTACTACTACTACTACTACTACTACTACTACTACTACTACTACTACTACTACTACTACTACTACTACTACTACTACTACTACTACTACTACTACTACTACTACTACTACTACTACTACTACTACTACTACTACTACTACTACTACTACTACTACTACTACTACTACTACTACTACTACTACTACTACTACTACTACTACTACTACTACTACTACTACTACTACTACTACTACTACTACTACTACTACTACTACTACTACTACTACTACTACTACTACTACTACTACTACTACTACTACTACTACTACTACTACTACTACTACTACTACTACTACTACTACTACTACTACTACTACTACTACTACTACTACTACTACTACTACTACTACTACTACTACTACTACTACTACTACTACTACTACTACTACTACTACTACTACTACTACTACTACTACTACTACTACTACTACTACTACTACTACTACTACTACTACTACTACTACTACTACTACTACTACTACTACTACTACTACTACTACTACTACTACTACTACTACTACTACTACTACTACTACTACTACTACTACTACTACTACTACTACTACTACTACTACTACTACTACTACTACTACTACTACTACTACTACTACTACTACTACTACTACTACTACTACTACTACTACTACTACTACTACTACTACTACTACTACTACTACTACTACTACTACTACTACTACTACTACTACTACTACTACTACTACTACTACTACTACTACTACTACTACTACTACTACTACTACTACTACTACTACTACTACTACTACTACTACTACTACTACTACTACTACTACTACTACTACTACTACCACTACCACGCCAAGACATACCTATACGCCGCCCATGCAATACCTTCTACACTGTTACTGCAGGGACCATTCAAATCGCCATCTTCAGGATAGCTTTCTACCGCCCCCCACCAGAGTAGATCTGCCTCAATTGCTCACCTATAGATGTAGCCGCCTCAACACCAACAGAACAAGGATTGAAGCCAACATGCGGCATGTATGTCACAATTGTGACCTGCTACGCGTCAGCTGTTTCACTAACCAGCCTGACCCACTCCACCCTGACCCAGATACCACTGGATGCACGTCACCATTGTCGTCCAGATCCTACATATCGATATTCTACTGAATCAAACAGACGAAAGATTGAACATAATACAACCGGGTGCATCCACAGGTTACATATGGTGGAATGCTCTATCCGGAGTAGCTGAAAGGTAGTCGCGGACAATCAGCGGTGTCGAGGGCAGATTCTCAGTAAGAGGCCGGGCGGCACCGGCTCTTGCATAAATAATGAGTGCCTATGATGCTAGATATAACAAGGCGAGCTATTGACGCCTTTAAATAAACTATGGCTCTAATGGCCGCGGCGATCGGTCTTTTGGACCGGAATGAGCTTGCTCATCTATAGGAGATTGATGAGGATCGACATCCCACATGGAAATGTGGCTATAACAACAACAACCCTTACAGAAAGAGGTAACCTTGGATTGAATTGTCCCTCATTGCATCTTCTTTCCTTTTCGGGCAGTAATTGACAATTATATGGATTCCGCTATGCGGCTCAATGGTTGACCGTGAACTTCGCATCTTCTTTCCTTTTCCGGACAGAAATTGACAATCATATGGATTCTGCTATGTGGCTCAATGGTTGACCGGTCTCTCACATTAAATTATCCAAGCATGAACGGTTGATTATAGTGTTCAGGAAACCACAAAAGGCTGCTGGACTCTGATTCGTATAGGACCTAGGCTGGGAATTAAATTTTAAGGAGTATGTCTTATGGACACCTACATCAATCTCGCCAAGAGTTCCAACCTAATTCTCAGTCCATTCATGAAGTAGTTCACTTGTCTCTGAATATCGGTGGTATTGGGATACTGGATTTATCGAGCGCAGCAACCTTGGCGGGTTGCTTCTTATGGCCTTGCTATACGGGTATTAATACTCAGCGATATGTAGTCCAATATTGAGTTCCATGTTCGACTGCGCCGTCAACCTCGCCAAGAAGCCACACCATATCTTCATTTCGTTAATAAGGAAGTGGCATTCGAATTTACAGAACGAAGTAACCTCGTCTCAAGCTTGATACATAGCCCCTCACGGCAACTCTATTCCTGTTTGGACAGTTATCGACGATTAGATGTAGCCAGTTATGCTGGTCGATAGTCAACCGATAAAGATTTTCGGTTTTAAACCTTCGCGGCGTCCGATGTAGCAGGCTAACCTTTTCGTACGCTTATGATTTTTAGTAACAAAGAACATTCATTGTATGAATATGCGATTTAGTACATGTTTTGACCTTAGAAGAGTCTGTGCCAGAAAGAATCAAGAAATCCTTCTTAGGATTAGGTTAGGTTAGGTTTAAGTGGCATTCGTCCATTGTGATATCACAGGAACAGAAGAAGGAAGATGCCTTCTAGTTCCTACCGTTAAATCATCCAGATCCCTTGCAAATGTTCACATCCACTAAATCAGACAGGTTCTCAAAGAAATGGTAACCTAAAGTGGAACTCCTTCTAGCTAGTGGCAAGTGCGGGACACACACACACAGAAGGTGTTCTATAATCTATTCTTCTTCTGCAAAAGTCGTTGCTGGGAATCTTCAGTCTGTCAGCATGTTTTTCGATTAGATAGTGACCTGTCATGATAGACACAATAATTGAGACTTCTGTTCTAGACGGCTGTTCTTAGGGTTAAGCCTTGCTGGCTCACGGCATTGAGAGAGTTACATCGCTTTTGGACTTGAGCTGTCATAGCCATGTTTCAATGTTGCAAGATGAACAACAATGTTTAGGTTCAATACAAGTTTCCATAACCGATTATGGTATATTCAGGATTCTTAAATGCCGGCAAGGTTCAGCTCCCTGCCACTAGATAAATGGTGGTGGCTATTAGAAACAAACATAATTATATTTGTTTTGGAATAGAATTTTAGGACAAAGACAAGTTTACAAACAAAATTCCATTGATTTCAAACCTTTGCCTGAAGTTGAATAATACCCAATTGTATGGTAAAATAAAAACTACGTGCATTCTAACGACTTGCTGTTAATGACTCTGGTAGTTAAGAAGCAATAAATTTTATAAAAATTTTGTTCTAATGTTTCCCAACAAGACCCGGATGATTGCTGTGTAGAATGTAAGGCCAAAGAATTATTTTCCTCTCCAATGACATGCCTAAACAATCCAACATGCATATGAATGCATATTCTCATATGTTTGCTGATGGTGGACAACGTACTGGCTCAACAAAGCCTGGCTGTCTGTCCGTCCGTCTGTCTGCATGTTTAATAACAACAATCTAAAATATGGACATAATTTGATTAATTCGTAATTCGTAGTTGGAAATTTTAATTGAATTTGAATGGCGCGAGAGCAGGCAAACTAATGGTCACGCCAAACAGAAGTCAACAACAGACAATTAAAGAAGCTGGCATTACAATAGAGAGCAAAAGGTTATGAACCATGATCTGCGATAGTAGCTGCAAGCCCCCACTCCCTTAATCATAGACATATTAAGAGTAAGATAATGAATTAACACTACACACATACCTACTCCATGTATGTATGTAGTTATGGGGTGTGATCTGTGATCATTCACATGTTGTGATCAATTATTTTCATATTTTCTGTGGCTTGTTAATAATGCCCATTTGTAGAGGGTTATTAAAAGGAAAAACAAAACTAATCAAATATTTTCCAAGACGTTTTTAGAGAGGAGTTGGTGTGGCATTTTTATAATCGTGATTCAAGTAATAGTCACCTCTGAGACCAGCGGTGTCAAAATTACGTTAAGTACGATTTTTCTATATTTGAGTAAAAAAATACTAAATTTAAGTATTGTTCTTTCTGGTGCGATTTTCTTTATTTTAATAATTTTAAAGCGCATAGAGCGCATATATACATGGAGTAACATACATGGAGTAGAGTTATGGGGTGTGATCTGTGATCATTCACATGTTGTGATCAATTGTTTTCATATTTTCTGTGGCTTGTTAATAATGCCCATTTGTAGAGGGTTATAAAAAGCTACATCAAACTAACCAAATATTTTCCAAGAAGTTATTAGAGAGGAGTTAGTGTGGCATTTATACAATCCTGACTCAAGTAACAGTCACCTCTGAGTGACTGAGACCAGTGGTGCCAAAAATACGTTAAGTACGATTTTTCTATATTTGAGTAAAAAAATACTAAATTTAAGTATGGTCTATCTGGTGCGGTTTTCTTTATTTTAGTAATTGTAAAGCGCATATATATATGGAGTAACATACATGGAGTAAAGTTCTGGGGTGTGATGTGTGATCATTCACATGGTGTGATCAATTATTTTCATATCTTCTGTGGTTTGTTTATAATGCCCATTTGTAGAGGGTTACAAGTAAGAGCGTGCTAAGTTCGGCCAGGCCGAATCTTATATACCCTCCACCATAGTCGCATCTGGCGAGTTTTTTGCGCAGTATTTTTTTTTAGGCAAACAAAGAATAATGAATTAGGACGGAGGAGGAGTCATATCAAGTTATAGTCCGATTTGGGGCTCAAGAAGCAAAATCGGGAGATCGATTTATATGAGAGCTGTATCAAGCTATAGATCGATTCTGATCATACTGCACACGTATGTTGAAGTCCATGGGAGGAGCCGTTGTACAAAATTTCAGTCAAATCGGACGAGTCAATGTGTCCTCTAAAGTCTCAAGAAGTCAAGACCCAAGATCGGTTTATACGGCTGCTATATCAGGATATGGACAGATTTGGACCATACTTCGCACAGTTGTTGGAAGTGATATCAAAACACCAGATGCAACATTTCTGTCAAATCCGTTAAGAATTTCGCCTTCTAAAAACTCAAGAAGTCAAGACCCAAGATCGGTTTATATGGCAGCTATATCAGGTTATGGATCGATTTGGACCATACTTCGCACAGTTATTGGAAGTGATATAAAAACACTATGTGAAAAATTTAACTCAAATCGGACGAGAATTGGGTCATCTAGAGTCTCAAGAAGTCAAGACCCAAGACCGGTTTATATGGCAGCTATATCAGGATATGGACCGATTAGGACCATACTTCGCACAGTTATTGGAAATTATAATAAAACACCTCATGCAAAATTTCATCAAAATTGGATAAGAATTGTGCCCAAAATTTCATCAAAATTGGATAAGAATTGTGCCGGCTCAAGAAGTCAAGATCCCAGATCGGTTTATAAGGCAGCTATATCAGGTTATGGACCGATTTCAACCATACTTAGTTGTTGGAAGTCATAATAAAAAATCTCGTGCAGAACTTCAGCCAAATCGGATAAGAATTGTGCCCTCTAGCGGCTCAGGAAGTCAAGGCCCCAGATTGGTTTATATATTACAGCTATATCAAAACGTGGACCGATATAGCCCATTTACAATCCCAACCGACCTACACTAATAAGAAAAATTTGTGCAAAATTTCAAGCGACTAGCTTTACTCCTTCGGAAGTTAGCGTGCTTTCGACAGACGGACGGACGGACATGGCTAGATCGACTCAGAACGTAGAGACGATCAAGAATATAAATACTTTATGGGGTCTTAGACGCATATTTCAAGCTGTTACAAACAGAATGACGAAATTAGTATACCCCCATCCTATGGTGGAGAGTATAATAAAAAGGAAAAACAAAACTAATCAAATATTTTCTAAAAAGTTATGGAAGAGCAGTAAGAGTAAGTATTCGCGACACAAGTATCAGTCACCTTCGAGTAGTATAGTTACATCTAGAGGTCAGCAATGTCAAAATTACGTCAAATACAATTTTTCTAAATCCAAGTAAAAAAATACTCAATTTAAGTTTAGGTTAAGTTCAATTTTTCCATATCCAAGTAAAAAAATACTGAATTTAAGTTTGATGCTAGAAGTCGGTTTCAGAATAATTTGGAATTGATTCAAACGTTATATAGGCAAAAACCCCACTTGAATCAAATCGTTGCAGTATCAAATGTACTGAAATTGCATTTTTTCTATTTTCAAGTAAAAAATACTACATTTAAGTATGACATTATCAAGTGCGAATTTCTTCATTTAAGTAATTTTTAATCACATTAAGAAGGAAATCTATACAGCACGTGATTTTTGTTAACTGAAAAGTTTTTCAGAAGAAACATTTTCCCTTACGTGATCTACAGTGACTCTGCTTAAGCATATCTTTCACTTGCCCATCACTCTACCCATGAGTTACTCACATGTGCGTCTAATAGTTGTCAGAACATTTCATAAAAGAACACTTAACATTGGAATTTATGGTTTTATAACGATATTAATTATTTACTAAACAATATTCAGCGGGCAAAATAAAAGCCCAAAAATCCAACCAAATAAAAGACCACAACAACGGGACATAGAAAACTGTAGGAAAAATAATAACGGTCATTACAATAAAGTCCATTCTAACTATCCTTCGGACAAAATGCGGGTTCATGCATTTCCATTTAACAAGTAAAACAACAAAAGAAAATGTAGAGAAAATTCTGCCTTAACCCCCCTCCCTCTAAGGCAATCGAACTCAACAAGAATATGCCAGCACTTGGGCATCCTAAAAGACATATAAGGAGGCGATTTGAGAAAGTTGTTTGCCTAGTGCCATCCAGCAACACTCAGCTCTGTTCTGTCTAATTAAAAGATAATTTCACAAATGAGGGCATTAGGAATAAAGCAACAAAACTTTGCCCTATTCTAAGGCAAGGCACTTCCTCAAAGAGAAGATGAAAAATAAACTAAAAACTAGCAGCTCACAAAACGGAAGGACGGACAGACAGACATGGAGTCGCACTATCCAACAAAGATGCTAAGATAGCATTACGGTTGAATGGAGGAGACCTGTTGCATGACCCCAAATGATGAGTGGCAAATGGTGTGTTATCTGTGGCTGATGATGGTGGCAGTGTTAATTGTGTGCCGGTAGTTGTGACTATTTGCCATAGCCCACATGACACTAACGCCACACATTCGGCCACATTGTAAGTGGTATGTAATAGGGGAGAGAGCTACCTAGGCAAGGAAAGCACAGTGGAAAAACGAAGGAAAACAAAAGAAACGTCACAAAAATTTTCTCTATAATGGTAAAATTTACTCCAAAGACGAAATTTTGTTAAAATTTTCTGTTAACTTAAAATTTTAAAAAATGTTCTCTAAAGACCAAATTTTGATAAAATTTTCTATACAGAAATTTTTCAAATAAAAAAAATTTACGAAATTCTTCTTAAAGACATTTAAAAAAAAATTCTCGAAAAACAATTTTAATTTTACAAAAACTAAAGTTCAAATATAAATGTTGGGAAAAATCGAGGACGTTTTCTTTTAAAGCGAAATTTCTATAAAACTTTCTTTAAAGGCAACGATTTTAAAGAAATTTTCTTTAAAGAAAAAATTTCTATAACATTTTTTCTAAAAACAAAATTTCGTTTATCGAATTTCTGAAAACAAAATTTCGATAACATTTTTTCAAAGCAAAATTTCGATAACATTTTCTCAAAGCAAAATTTCAATAACATTTTCTCAAAGCAAAATTTCGATGGAATATTTGCTTAAGAGAAAATTTCGAGGAAATGTCTGTAAAAAAAAACTTCCATTCAATTCTTTCTAAAAACAAAATTTCGATAAATTTTTCGAAAAATAAAATTTCGATAACATTTCTTCTACCAAAAAAATTTCGATAAAATTTTCTTTGAAGATAACAATTCGATAAAAAATTCGATGGAATATTCGCTTAAGAGAAAATTTCGAAGAAATGTCTGTAAAAAAAACTTCCATTCAATTCATTCTAAAAACAAAATTTCGATAAATTTTTTCGAAAAATAAAATTTCGATAACATTTCTTCTACCAACAAAATTTCGATAAAATTTTCTTTGAAGATAATAATTCGATAAAAAATTCTGTAAAATTAAATTTCCAAAAAATGTGATAAAAATATGTTTTAAGAACGACACGGATGTCGAAAGGCCTAACATAAGTTACCGTGTCAAATTTCAGCGAAATCGGATTATAAATGAGCTTTTTATGGGGCCAAGACTTTAAATCGAGAGTTCGGCCTATATGGCAGCTATATCCAAATCTAAACCGATCTCGGCCTAATTGAATAGTGCTAACAAAACTCATTATCCCAAATTTCGGCAAAATCGGACAATAAATGTGCCTTTTATAGGCCCAAGAACTTAAAGCGAGAGATCAGTCTATATGGCAGCTATATCCAACTTTGAATCGATCTGGGTCAATATAAGGAAGGATGTCGACTAGCCTAACACAACTCACTGCCCCAAATTTCAACAAGATCGGAAATTAAATGTGGCTTTTATGGGCCAAAGACCCTAAATCGGCGAAAAAAAATATGTCTAAGGGCCTAACACAACTCACTGGCCCAAATTTTGGCAAAATCGGACAATAAATTCGCCTTTTATAGGCCCAAGAACTTAAAGCGAGCGATCAGTCTATATGGTAGCTATATCCAACTCTGAATCGATCTGGGTCAATATAAGAAAGGATGTCGACTGGCCTAACACAGCTCACTGTCCAAAATTTCAACAAGATCGGATAATAAATGTGGCTTTTATGGGCCTAAGACCCTAAATCGGCGGATCGTTCTATATGGGGGCTATATCAAGATATAGTCCGATAAAGCCCATCTTCGAAATTAACCAGCTTCTGAAAAAAAAAGTGTGCAAAGTTTCAGCTCAATATCTCTATTTTAAAGACTGACGTCCCTCCAGCCAGACCTGAAACAATGGGTCGCGATTATCTGTGTGGTCGCCAGTCATTTGTGGAATTTAGGGATAAGAAGTCGAAGCACTGTAGAGTGAAACAGGGAGTTCCCCAATGTGGTGTGATATCTCTGGCACTGTTTAACCTCTACCTATCCTCCATTCGACCCCCTCCAGACGGCACAGAGATCGTATCATATGCGGACGATTGTACGATCATGGCATCAGGTCCCCCACCCATTGATAACATCTGCGATAGGTTGAACGTCAACCTCAACGAACTTGCCTCATATTTCGCTGGAAGAAATCTGAAGATATCCGCCACCAAATCCTCAGCCACATTGTTCACTACAAATACAGGGTCTGAAGGCCATAAAAGCTTTATTTATTGCCCGATTTCGCTGAAATTTGCAACAGTGGGTTATTTTAAGCCTCCCAACATCTAACCTAAACATGGATTAGATCGGTCAATATTTAGATATAGCTGCCATATAGACCGATCTCCCGATACAGGGTCTGAAGGCCATAAAATCTTTATTTATTACCCGATTTCGCTGAATTTTGGAATAGTGCGCAGTTTTAAGCCTCCCAATATTCGACTTAAATACGGTACAGATCGGACTATATCTAGATAAAGCTGTCATATAGACCGATCTGCCGATAAAGGGTCCGACGCCTATAAAAGCTTTATTTATTACCCGATTTCGCTGAAATTTGCAACAGTGGCTTATTTTAAGCCTCCCGACATCCGACCGATCCGAAATATGGTTCAGATCGGACTATATTTAGATATAGCTGCCATATAGACCGATCTGCCCATAAGGGGACTGAAGCCCATAAAAACTTTATTTATTACCAGATTTCGCTGTAATTAGAAACAGTGAGTTTTTCTGAGCCTCACGATATCCGACCTTAAAATGCTCGGATATCGTGCCGTCGGATATCTGCCAAAGAGATCAATATTTTGACATATATATTAGACCACTCAGTGTCCGTACTGAATTTGGTTGCTTAAGTTATCCAATTTTCATTGGATTTTGAAGAATGGTGGCTTACATATTGGGTTGCCCAAAAAGTAATTGCGGATTTTTCATATAGTCGGCGTTGACAAATTTTTTCAACGGCTTGTGACTCTGTAATTGCATTCTTTCTTCTGTCAGTTATCAGTTGTTACTTTTAGCTTGCTTTAGAAAAATTTGTAAAGAAAAAATATATTTGATTAAAGTTCATTCTAAGTTTTATTAAAAATGCATTTACTTTCTTTTAAAAAATTCGCAATTACTTTTTGGGCAACCCAATATATACCCGAGGTGGTGGGTATCCAAAGTTCGGTTCGGCCGAACTTAATGCCTTTTTACTTGTTTTTTTTTTTACGAGAAGACATTTTCCCTGAGATTTCATTTTCTCAACCTGTTTTACCATATTCTCAACCACTGTGCCTATTTCACACCCAATTGCTTTCAGCATCTGGTGCAGCATACCCTCCAAAAGCACCCCCTTCACCCTCCCCCACGAAATCCCTAATCATCACATCATCATAATCATCAAACAGCCCCCACAACATCATCAGCGTCATCATCAAACGATTATTACAAAGCGCATGCATGGTATCGAAGAGAGGCAACAAAAAAAAAACGATCAAAACGAGAAGAACGGAGAAGAAGAAGAAGAAGAAGAAAAAAACGGGCAAATAGCAAAAACAGCTAACAATGTGTTCAGCGAAGCGTGTGTCAAATATTTTCTTATTTGAAGTGACACTTTGCGAGTGTTTCATCTCAGAAATTTTCACTTTGGAACAGCCGGCAAATTGCCGACGCTTTTGAACTGGAATGTTTGAGCGAATGAGTTCTCTGGGGGAGAAGCGAAGAAAGGGGAACGAGGGCAAAATCATGAACCATAAACTGTGGAAATTTAGAATAGGCGGCACAGCAATCAGTCTTTAAATTGGGGGAAACAAGAGTTTCTTACTTTTGTGTGTGTGTGTGTGTTTGTGTGTGTTTGGTGATGCCCAATTGTGCGTGTGATTGGCGCTGATTAGTTTTACGGTGTTTGAATGGGCCTACCTAGCCCCAACCCCCCCATCGTTTTAAATGCCCTCGAACAACACATCTTCAGCCTATCTTCTATGGAGCTATGCTGCTACATGTGTGCTTCAAAGTTTATTAAGGACTTCCGGCTTTTCCTCGTAGAGTGCTGCTGCTAAGAAATAAATGAAAATGCTTGGTCTTAAATTTTCTTGTAGTGATTCATAATAAATATATTTGTTGTTTTTGTTTTGCATTTTTTTCTCATTTGTTGTTGTTCATTTAACTTATTAATTGTTTTATTTACACACCAACTTTACACATATAAATACAATTTTATTTTATAATTTTTTTTTAATTTTTTTATTAAATTACACAGTACTATCCTCTTTGTCTCAGATGATTAACAAATTCATTTATAGTTTGGTTTTATTTTCGTTTTTAATTTAATTTTACAAATATCAACTATAGCATTTAGTTTTGTTTTTATTTTTTTTTTGTTTATGTTAATAATAAATATTTCTATGAGATAGTTGAATAGCTAGACATATAGGTTTTACGAAATTTTTTAATTTTATACAATTTTGTTTTTTTGACAAGCTTATAATTTTTTTTTAACATATCTAAGGATTGAAGGCTTTAACATTTACAATACTTTTACATTTTGTTTTAGTTGTATAGCTTTTATATATAAATTAGTTATAATAATATTTAAGGGAAAATTACATATATACATAAAAAAGTTCGTTTTTTATAATTTGCTGGACTTAATGGGAACAAAAGAAGTTTTGGCTTTGTTTATTCAAGGATTTGTTTAATTAAATATGAATAATGGCGATCGCCAAATATCTGAGTTATCGGCCAAATAATAATCGACAACAAAATCACCGAAAAAAGCTGATTTTATTAGAAACTCGTTAAAATAAAATAAGAAAAGATTTGCTCTGCTATTAGAGCGATATCAATATATGGTCCGGTTTGGACCACAATTTAATTATAAGTTGGAGACCTGTGTAAAATGTCAGCCAATTCGAATAAGGATTGCGCACTTTGGGGGCTCAAGAGGTAAAATAGAAAGATCGATTTATATGGGAACTGTATCGGGCTATAGACCGATTCAGACCATAATAAAAACATATGTTGATGGTCATGAGAGGATACGTCGTACAAAATTTCAGGCAAATCGGATAATAATTGCGACCTCTACAGGCTCAAGAAATCAAGATCCCAGATCGGTTTATATGGCAGCTATACCAGATTATGAATCGATTTGAACCTTATTTGACACAGTAGTTGAAAGTAAGAATAAAATACGTCATGCAAAATTTCGGCCAAATCGGATAGAAATTGCGCCCTTTAGAAGCTCAAGAAGTCAAGACCCAAGATCGGTTTATATGACAGCTATATCAGGTTTTGAACCGATTTGAACCATAATTGGCACAGTTGTTGGATATCATAACAAAATACTACGTGCCAAAATTCATTCAAATCGGATAAGAATTGCGCCCTCTAGAGGCTCAAGAAGTCAAGACCCATGATCGGTTTATATGGCAGCTATATCAGGTTATGGACCGATTTGGATCGAACTTGGCACAGTTGTTGGATATGATTACAAAACACGTCGTGCAAAATTTCATTCCAATTGGATAAGAATTGCGCACTCTAGAGGCTGAAGAAGTCAAGTCCCCAGATCGGTTTATATGACAGCTATATCAGGTTTTGAACCGATTTGAACCAAACTTGACACAGTTGTTCGATATCATAACATAATACTTCGTGCAAAAAATCATTCAAATCGGATAGGAATTGCGCCCTCTAGAGGCTCAAGAAGTCAAGACCCAAGATCGGTTTATATGGCAGCTATATCAGGTTATGGACCGATTTGGATCGAACTTGGCACAGTTGTTGGATATGATTACAAAACACGTCGTGCAAAATTTCATTCCAATCGGATAAGAATTGCGCCCTCTAGAGGCTCAAGAAGTCAAGACCCAAGATCGGTTTATATGACAGCTATATCAGGTTATGAACCGATTTGAACTATACTTGGCACAGTTGTTCGATATCATAACAAAATACTTCGTGCAAAATTTCATTCCTATCGAATAAGAATTGCGCCCTCTAGAGGCTCAAGAAGTCTAGACCCAAGATTGGTTTATATGACAGCTATATCAAAACATGGACCGATTTGAACTAAACTTGGCACAGTTGTTTGATATCATAACAAAATACTTCGTGCAAAATTTCATTCAAATCGAATAAGAATTGCGCCCTCTAGAGGCTCAAGAAGTCAAGACCCAAGATCGATTTATATGGCAGCTATATCAGGTTATGGACCGATTTCAACCAAACTTGGCACAGTTGTTGGATATGATTACAAAACACGTCGTGCAAAATTTCATTCAAATCGAATAAGAATGGCGCCCTCTAGAGGCTCAAGAAGTCAAGACCCCAGATCGGTTTGTATGGCAGCTATATCAAAACATGGACCGATATGGCCCATTTACAATACCAACCGACCTACACTAATAAGACGTATTTGTGCACAATTTCAAGCGGCTAGCTTTACTCCTTCGGAAGTGCTTTCGACAGACAGACGGACGGACGGATAGACAGACGGACGGACATGGCTAAATCGACATAAAATGTCGCGACGATCAAGAATATATATACTTTATGGGGTCTCAGACGAATATTTCGAGCAGTTACAAACAGAATGAAGAAATTAGTATACCCCCATCTTATGGTAAGGGGTATAATAAAAATATTGTTTATGGGTAATTATTGGGTTGCCCAAAAAGTAATTGCGGATTTTTCATATAGTCGGCGTTGAAAAATTTTTTCAACGGCTTGTGACTCTGTAATTGCATTCTTTCTTCTGTCAGTTATCAGTCATCAATATTAAAAGTGTTTCATAATACCCTCCACCATAGGATGAAGGTGTATTAATTTCGTCATTCTGTTTGTAACTCCTCGAAATATTCCTCTCAGACCCCATAAAATATATACATATTCTTGATAGTCATGTCATTATAAGTCGATCTAGCCATGTCCTTCCTGTGTCCGTCCGTCTGTCTGTCGAAAGTACGCCAAAATTCGAAGGAATAAAGCTAGTCGCTTAAAATTTTGAACGAATTTTTGTTATTGGTGTAGGTCGGTTGGTATTGTAAATGGGCCGTAATTTATAATTTTTTTTTCAAATTAAATGTGGGCAAATTCCGGCAAATTGTTAGTGTCAGTGTAAGGTAACTTAAAACCTTATGGCCACTTAATGTTTCATAAACAAAACCTTGAATTCAATAAAACATTGCAAGAGTCATGTAATTATGCCCAACTGCTACCAAACAACTTAAAAATTTTTGCTGGTAACTTAAAACCTTATTTCTTGTAACTTTGACGTTTGCTCGCACAGAAGCTGAACGAAGTTTGGCGCACCAGACAACACTACACTATACAATGTTATGGTATCATATAGCGGGCTTTAATCATATGAGCACTCATTAACTTAACGATGGACAGATTGAAATGTCTTAGAAAAAGCAAAAAAGAAAAAAAAACAACACTGAGGAAATCTGGTCAAGAAAAATTTCAAAAAATGTTTTTGAAAAAAAAAAAACAAAAATAGACAATTTTTGGAATATATAGACTGCCAATCTGTTTTCTAGCCTACCTAACACTCCATTCTTCAATCATTAGCTGCTATATATATATATATTGGGTTGCTCAAAAAGTAATTGCGGATTTTTCATATAGTCGGCGTTGACAAATTTTTTCACAGCTTGTGACTCTGTAATTGCATTCTTTCTTCTGTCAGTTATCAGCTGTTACTTTTAGCTTGCTTTAGAAAAAAAGCGTAAAAAGGTATATTTGATTAAAGTTCATTCTAAGGTTTATTAAAAATGCATTTACTTTCTTTTAAAAAATCCGCAATTACTTTTTTGGCAACCCAATATATATCTGTCCGTCCGATATTCTGCTCATATTTAGACCGCTTACTATATGAACAAATAAATGCTGTATAAAATCCTCCAACCTCTTTTAGAAGATTGGTAGCTTTGCTTATATATTCCTTAAATATCATGTTTTCCTAGGGCCCCCAGTAAAAGAACGCGGGTATTGACATTAAAACAATGCTTTTAGGCAAGCAGAAGGTTTGGTGTCATATCTCCCATTACAGAACAGAGTCCAAACGATTTTCACTTTAACCCAAATTACCCTGAATCTTTGTGGTAAATTTTTATTTTAATGATTTTTTCTGGTTTCTTTTTTGATTCCGTGCTAGAAAGACGGACTTCCCACCAGTCAAAAACATGCAGTCTTATTCCGCAATGTGCCTTGTAGGGGCTCAATAAGCAAAATCGGATGATCGGTTTATATGGGAACTGTATCAAGCTATAGATCTATTCGGACAATGATTCACATGTATGTTGAAGGTCATGGGAATAGCCGTTGTAGAAAATGTCAGCCAACATGGATAATAACTGCGCCCTCTAGAGGCTCAAGGAGTCAAGATCCAGATCGGTTTATATGACAGATATATCAGGTTATGTATCGATTTGCTCCATACTAAGCACAGTTGTTGGAAGTCTTAACAAAACACCTCATGCAGCAAAACACCCCATGAATCAAAACACATTTCAGCCAAATCGGATGAAAATTGCGCCCTCTAGCGGCTCAAGAAGTTAAGATCCAAGATCGGTTTATATGGCAGCTATACCAGGTTATTAACCAATTTGAACCATACTTAGCACAGTGGTTGGAAGTGACAGCCAAATCCCATAAGAACTGCGCCCTCTAAGATAAGAACTGCGACCCAAGATCGGTTTATATGGCAGCTATACCAGGTTATTAACCGATTTGACCCACACTTAGCGCAGTTGTAGGAAGTAAAGCCAAAACACCACGTGTAAAATTTCAGTCAAATCGAACGAGAATTGCGCCCTCTAGAGACTCAAGAAGTCAAGACCCAAGATTGGCGTATATGCCAGCTATATCAAAACATGGACCGATTTGGCCCATTAGCAATCCCAACCGACCTACACTAATAAAAAGTATTTGTGCAAAATTTCAAGCGGCTAGCTTTACTCTTTCGAAATTTCGCGTCCTTTCGACAGACAGACGGACGGACGGACGAACGGACGGACGGACATGGCTAGAGCGACTTAAAATGACATGACGATCAAGAATATATATACTTTATAGAGTCTCAGGCGAATATTTCGAGGAGTTACAAACAGAATGACGAAATTAGTCCTATGGTGGAGGGTATAAAAACTAAAAAAACTCAAAATGTTTGCTAATATATTTATTTCTATGACTATTCGACGAAGTAGATGGGGACCGTAGGAATTTAGCAGTGGTACATATTCGCCCAGGACAAATGAAAAGGTCTGGGGCTCAAATTTGAGTAAAAAGCGTTTGGTAAAAAAAATTTGGAAAATCGTTCTGGAAGTGAGTACTGCAATCGCTACTGTTTGGTACTTTCTTTGTAAATTGAACTCGATATCTGAATTTTGGATCTAAGGTACACTAAGGCAACCTAAATTTGGTGACATTAAGGTCCTTAAAAAGGTACCAAAAAGGTACGAAATGGGTGAACTTTGGACAGGGCGTATGGATAGAGGTAGAATTTTGAATTAAATTTGACTCAAAAGACATCTGATGCTAAAGGATGAGGGTGAAAAGAAAAAATGGAAAAATAGTACTGGTAAAGGGGCAAAACGTGCTCTTAGTACCGCAATTGGTACCTTCTTTACAGATGGAGCAAGAGGTCTGAATTATGGCATGGCCTAGTTGTACCTAGGAAATATATGATGGGTGATTAAATGATGTATTCAAAATTCGCAAATTTTGGTACCTAATTGGTACCATTTGGAACTTTCTTTACAGATAAACACAATACAGCTAAAGGTATGAAATTTGTCATCAGGTATTACTAGGAAAAAAATATAATGAGTGACTATGATCTTTTTACAATTCGTTCATTTTGGTACCAATAGTGGTACCATTTGATCCTTTCTGTGCAAATGGCGCAAGATGTCTGAAATTGGGCATGTTGGCAAAACTTAGAAATATATGATGGGGCGACTAAATGGTTTTTTCACAATTCCAACATTTTGGTACCAAAATTGGTACTATTTGGTACTTTCTTTCTAAATTGAACTCGATATCTGAATTTTGGAACTAAGATGCACTATGGCAACCTAAATTTAGTGACTATAAGAGTTTTTGGAAATTCTTGCATTAAGGTACAAAAAAAAGTACCAAAAAGGTACGAAATGGGTGAACTTTGGACAGGGAGTATGCATAGAGGTAGAATTTTGAAATTTAACTTAAAACACGTCTGGTGCAAAAGGATGAGGGTGAAATGAAACAAGTAAAAGCGTGCTAAGTTCGGCCGGGCCGAATCTTATATACCCTCCACCATTGATCGCATTTGTCAAGTTCTTTTCCCGGCATCTCTTCTTAGGCAAAACAGGATATAAGAAAAGATTTGCTCTGCTATTAGAGCCATATCAAGATATTTTCCGGTTTGGACCACAATTAAATTATATATTGGAGACCTGTGTAAAATGTCAGCCAATTCAAATAAGAATTGAGCCCTTTGGGGGCTCAAGATGTAAAATAGAGAGATCGATTTATATGGGAGCTGTATCGGGCTATAGACCGATTCAGACCATAATAAACACGTATTTTGATGGTCATGAGAGAATCCGTTGTACAAATTTTCAGGCAAATCGGATAATAATTGCGACCTCTAGAGGCTCAAGAATTCAAGATCCCAGATCGGTTTATATGGCAGCTATAATAGGATATGAACCGATTTGAGCCTTATTTGGCACAGTTGTTAAAAGTAAGAATAAAATACGTCATGCAAAATTTTAGCCAAATCGGATAGGAATTGCGCCCTGTAGAAGCTCAAGAAGTCAAGTCCCCAGGTCGGTTTATATGACAACTATATCAGCTTATAGACCGATTTAAACCATACTTGGCACTTGGTATCATAACAAAACACGTCGTGCAAAATTTCATTCCAATCGGATAAGAATTGGGCACTCCAGAGGCTCAAGAAGTCAAGACCCTAGATCGGTTTATATGGCAGCTATATCAAAACATGGACCGATATGGCCCATTTACAATACCAACCGACCTACACTAATGAGAAGTATTTGTGCAAAATTTCAAGCGGCAAGCTTTACTCCTTCGGAAGTTAGCGTGCTTTCGACAGACAGACGGACGGACAGACATGGCTAGATCGACAGAAAATGTCACGACGATCAAGAATATATATACTTTATGGGGTCTTAGACGAATATTTCGAGTAGTTACAAACAGAATGACGAAATTAGTATACCCCCCATCCTATGGTGGAGCGTATAAAAATGGAAAAGTAGTACTGGTAAAGGGGCAAAACGTGCGTTTAGTACCGCAATTGGTGCCTTCTTTATAGATGGAGCTAGAGGTCTGAATTATGGCATGGCCTAGTTGTACCTAGGAAATATATGATGGGTGATTAAATGATGTATTCAAAATTCGTAAATTTTGGTACCAAATTGGTACCATTTGGTACTTTCTTTACAGATAAACACAATACAGCTAAAGGTCTGAAATTTGACATCAGGCATTACTAGGAAAAATATAATGAGTGACTATGATTTTTTCGTTCATTTTGGTACCAATAGTGGTACCATTTGATCCTTTCTGTGCAAATGGCGCAAGATGTCTGAAATTTGGAAATATATGATGGGGCGACTAAATGGTTTTTTCGCAATTCGAACATATTGGTACCAAAATTGATACTATTTGGTACTTTTTTTTATAGATGGAGCTAAAGGTTTGCAATTTGGCTTGTAGGTACAACTAAGAAATCAATGATGGATAACTTAATGCTCTATTCAAAATTCGTACATTTTGGTACCAAAACTTAGACCTTTTTTGTACTTTCTATTCAGATGGTGATTGAGGTCTGAAATTTGGTACAACTATGAAAAATATGAAGGGTGGCTAAATGATCTATTCACCATTCGCACATTTTGGTACCAAAATTGATACTATTTGGTACTTTTTTTTTTACAGATGGAGCTAGAGGTCTGAAATTTGACAAGCAGGTACAACTGGGCAAAAATATGATAGGTGACCAAATAATCTAGTCACAACTCGCACATTTTGGTACCATTTGGTACTTCTTTACAGATGGAGTTAGAGGTCTGAAATTTGGTATGTAGGTACATTAAGGATATATATTATCGGTGGCTAAGTGATCCATTTAAAATTCGTATATTTTTGTACCAAAAAGTGCAAACTAATAAGAAAAAGCTTATCTTCGCCTGTATTGAACGACAACTGCTAAAATTAAATATTTTGACAAACATTATCGTAATCTAGCCAAAAATACGACATGTGGAAGGAAACGTACTAATTGTGGTGGTGTATTTGGTACCTTCAAATAATAAATTGGGCAACTAGAAGATATATTTTATTTGTATATTTAGGTACTCAAACGTACAAATTGGTACTTTCTTTAAGGAGTGAGCTAAAGCTCTCAAAATTGGGATAGAAGAACACCTTGACTATAAATTTTGCTTGACCAGAAGATAATTGAAAATCGTACCAATTAATATTTACCAATTGAATTTAAGCGCTTAAAATTAGGATACGTTTACACCTTGACAGTAAATATTTGGCGGGTAGAAGATTTATTTTTAGTTCGTGCATTTAGGTAATAAAACATATAAAATGGTACTTTCTTTACAGATTGATTCTAAGCTCTCAAAATTGGGATATAGCTACACATTGACTATAATTTTAGGACGGGAAGATTTTTTTTTTCAAAATCGAACATCTAGGTACTTAAACATACCAAATGGTACGAATTGATCTCATGCGCTCAAAATTGGGATTCATTTACACCTTGACAATATACATTGGGTGACTTAAAGAGTTTTTCCATGTTTTCTAATTCTTGGTACTATCTGGTACTTTGTTTACAGAAGGGGACTTTTAAAATTGTAAACGCAATTATTACAAAATTTCATAATCTCATAAACTGAGTGACTAACTAGGATTATAGAAGTCCTACCCTAAAAAGGGAGTATCAAGAACGGGGTTAGCGAAACGGACCACCGGGATGCTAGTAACAATATAAGAAAAGATACGCATCGAATGTACTATGGGTGCCCATAAGCAGTGTTGTCAGATAAGGGGAAATTTCCCCAAAACACTGGATTTTTTTTTTGGTGATTGGGGGTAAAAATGTCTCATTTTGGGGTACGGGGATTTTGAAGGGAAAAAAGGTCAATAATGGGGATTCCATTAGCATAGCTTCAAAATTATTTTTTTTTTCGGTATACGAATATTCTTTATATATGTAGTGCTAGCCCATATCCCCGTATTAGGTGTTATTTAATAGAAAACATATTCACCTACACTGGTAAACGTATCTCCCGAGATGCGAAATTGCACATGAATATAATAGAGATATGCTTTAATCCATTAGGAGGCATAGAACTTTGTCCATCATACTGAAGCTTAAAAGGTATCCAACAATTTAAGGTCAGCTAAGGAGACGGCATCCAAAATTCTAAGATAACTTCTTACACCCACCACCTTCTGATGAGGGGGTATTTTAATGTAGTCATTCCGTTGGTAACACCTTGAAATATTGATGTGCGACCCCATAAGCTGTATATATTCTCAATGCTCTTGACATTCTAAGTCGATCTATTCATTTCAGTCCTTCCGCCCCAGTATGTCGAAATCATGATAGAGTGGAACAAAAGAAGCAATCTCCTTGAAATTTTTGGTCTTGTGCAAATGGGCCATATCGGTTCAGATTTCGATAGAGCTCCCATATAAAGTGGTTTTTTGTTTTGACTTCTAAACCCCTAGGCTCTGAAATTTTTATCTGATTGGGCTGTAATGGACGTAGTGTTCTGTGACGACTTCTAACAATCGTGACAAGTATGGTGCAAATCGATTCATAACCCGGTATAATAGCTCCCAAAGAAACCTCATTAAAACTATCTGCCGATTTGACATCTTGAGCCCCTGAAAACCGAGATTGATGTTGGCACGCAGTGTTTTTATACCCACTACCATAGGATGGGGGCATACTAATCTAGTCCTTCCGTTTGTAACTCCCCGAATTATTGATCTGCGACCCCATAAAGTATTTGTATTGTGGATCGCCTTTACATTCTAAGTCGAACAATGTCCGTCCGTCCGTCTGTCGAAATGACGATATCGATCGAGCGCATAAAGCTAGCCGCTTAAAATGTTGCACAGATACTTCTTATCGATGTAGGTCGTTGGGGATTGCAAATGGGCCATATCGGTTCAGATTTGGATATAGCCCCCTTATAAAGCAACCCTTTGAAGAATTAATTTTCATCTGATTTAGCTATAAGCTTAGCTTGAGCCCTTACAAGCCTCATTTGGAAAATTTGGAACAAGGGCTTGTATCTTGACTTTCAACATCCATGCTAATTATGATCCAAATCGTCGGACTATTAACAGATATAGCCTCCATATAAACCGATCCCCAGATTTGACTTCTTGAGCCCTTAGAAGCTTCAATTTTCATCCGATTTGGGTGAAATTTGGAACTAGAATTTGTGCCATGATTTTCAACATCCCTGGTAAGTATGATCCGAATCGTCTTATAAACAGATATAGCCCCCATATAAACCAATCCCTGTATTTGACTTCTTTAGCACTTAGAAGCCTAAATTTTCACCTGATTTGACTAAGTTTTAGAACAAGGGTTTGTGTCATGACTTTCAATATCCATGCTAAGTATGATCCGAATCGTCCTGCAAACAGATATAGCCCCCTTATAAACAAACCCGCGGACTTGACTTCGTTGGCACTTACAAACCTCAGTTATCATCCGATAAGGCTAAAATTTGGAACAAGGACTGGTGTCATGACTTTCAACATCCATGCTTAGTATGATCCGAGTCGTCCTATAAACAGATATAGCCCCCTTGTAAACCAATCCATGGATTTGACTTTTTTAGCACTTAGAAGCCCAAAACCCTATCTTATGACTTACAACATCAGTGCCAAGTATGATCCGAATCGGTTTTTAAGCAGACATAGCTCCCATATAAACCGACCCCCGGATTTGATTTTTTGGTCCCTTAGAAGCCTCAATTGAATTGAAATTTGGAACTAGAACTTGTGTTATGATTTTCAACATCCATGCTGTATGATCCGAATCGTCGGTCTATTAACAGATAAAGCCCCCATATAAACCGTTCCCCAGATTTGATTTCTTGAGCCCCTAGAAGCCTCAATTGAATTGAAATTTGGAACCATGCCCTCATATAAACCGATCCCCAGATTTGACTTCTTCAGCACTTAGATATATAGACCAAATCGGTCTATAAACAGATATTGGCCCCATATAAACCGATCCCCGGATTTTTCTTCCTGAGCCCCTAGAAGCCTCAATTTTCATCCGATTTGGCTGCATTCATAGTGGTAGTTAAAATGTCTCAATCCATTGGTTGAGGGCATTGGGGATTTTTCGGGGAACCCACAAATGTTGCTAGCATTAGGAGTGGAAAACCACCGCTGAAAATGTTTTCTGATGGTCTCGCCAGGATTCGTAACCAGGCGTTCAGCGTCATAGGCTGACATGCTAACCTCTGCGCTACGGTGGCCTCCATATACGAAATGTAAATTCGGTATCTCATCATTATCGGTATGGATAACGCCAGGAATATTTATTTGTGAATAACATTCCTACTGTCCCCAACTACTACTTAACGAACTTTGGGAAAATGTAATTTATACACAAAATACGTCAAAGTCAACTCGATAGTTAAATGGTTAATGTTTACATTGGTAACGAAGATTTATAGAAAAATTATTTTTTTTTCTTCAGAATATTCCTACTGTCCCCCTCTACTCTACATATAATTATCGCAAAATAGAAGTATTTTTAAACTTAATTTGTATTGGACGTTGAAAACTAAAACCAAACTATAAATAAAGCCTAGAAATATATCGGTTTCTTCTACTTTTAAATATAGTAGATGGGGACAGTAGGAATACTTTACACATATATAAGCCCACACTTCCTATTTATGTAGCAAATTAATTTCTTCAAACTTTCAATTTGAATTTAGCCATGCCAAAATCTTAAACTCAAAACAACACCTGTTGTTTTTGTATTGCCATTGTTTCCATCTTATCGCCAAAAAAAGGAAATCTTTCACACTACCCGGGCTATGGCAACAAAGCCGTTGACTTTCAATTTTATGGCGACACCATATATTTGTTTTTATTTATTTTTGTTTTCCTCATCATCACAAAGCAATTGTGTTTGTTGTATACAAAAACGGTTTCAAATCAAAATTTTTATAATTCAATAAAAAATGTATTTTGCTCCATATTTATTGTGAACTAAACAAATGAATACATTAAAGAGAATTCCAATAACTGTGTTATTTTGCCAATATTTAAGAAACAGATGTTTGTGAAGAGCTACTTTGAAGCGGCTTTTATATTTGCGGAAACCATCACATAATGCCTTTCATATAAAACAAATAAGTTATGAGCATAAATATTTCGGATCAAAATTTAATACAAATTTTAAAGTATTAGAGCTAAGGTGCTTAAATACCATTTGAAGGGCAAAATTTTAAAGATGGGTACAATTGAAAAATTATTAGCGAAATTCCTACTGTCCCCACCTACTCAGAAGTTACATGAAATAATTGCTTAGCGAGATTCCTACTGTCCCACCTACTCAGAAGTTACATGAAATAATTGCTTAGCGAGATTCCTACTGTCCCCACCTACTCAGAAGTTACATTAAATAATTGCTTAGCGATATGAAATTTGAGGCGATGTTTATGAGAGAAAGAGGCTATAACTGAAAGGAGGTCAGAATAGCTTTTGGTGTCATAACAGGACACATAGGACTACGAGCTCACTCATGCAAAATCGGTGCGGCAGATGATAGCATGTGGGAAAAATCATGAGACGTTGAAAATCAATTTGTGTTTGTTTGTAAGTTTGTGTGTTCCTTATAGACTCAGAAACGGCTGAGCCGATTTTTTTTTTTTGAAATTTTCACAGATGGTGCATAATGACCCCGTGATGAAAATACGGTACTAAATTTTTCGATATCTAAAGGGGGGGCGGACCCTCCCCCTTACCCAAATTTCAGAAACGCCAGATCTCGCAGATGGGTGGTGCGATTTAAGCACAATTTTGTGTGCCCTCATATAGTACCCCAAAAATAAAAATTTGATATCCAAATTTCGGAAGGGGTACCTAGGGGGGCTGCCCCACCCTATAACCTACCAAACATATATTTAAACCAATCACGACAACATAGAACTCAAATGAAAGGTATTTAGGATAAGAAACGGTATATGATATCTAATTGTCGGACCAAGTGCTAGGGGGACCACCCCAAGCCCCAAAACACCCCTAAATCGGACATATTTACCTACCATGGCAATATGGGACTCAAATGAAAGGTATTTGCGAGTAGAATACGAATCTGATATCCAAATGTGGGACCGCGTTTCTGGGGGTCCACGCCTTACCCAAACCCATTCCAAAGAAACTTTTGTTCCATATAAAGTAAAAGAAGACGTATTGGGTTGCCCAAAAAGTAATTGCGGATTTTTTAAAAGAAAGTAAATGCATTTTTAATAAAACTTAGAATGAACTTTAATCAAATATACTTTTTTTACACTTTTTTTTCTAAAGCAAGCTAAAAGTAACAGCTGATAACTGACAGAAGAAAGAATGCAATTACAGAGTCACAAGCCGTTGAAAAAATTTGTCAACGCCGACTATATGAAAAATCCGCAATTACTTTTTGGGCAACCCAATATTTTTGGCCATGAACATTCCATTGAGGAACAAGGGAATACATTACGCTACATGAAGGGTACACTTTTCATAGCAAAGGCTGTTGGATTCAAATCAGAGCTAAATAAATTTCAAAGACGTGTCCGAACGTACTTTTTTGTTCCATATTTCAATAAATTTGTAAATGTCATTCCTATTGTTCCAAACTATAACCTTTAATACAATTGCAACTTTGACTTTGAACATTCCATTAACGAAAAGGGGATACTTCGATAAGAGCTGTAGGCTTCAAATTTAAGCTCTGCCTGCAGCTTTGTAGCGAATCTCTTCATAGAAAAGATAAACACTGCCAAATATCTCACAAATGTCGCCAACATTAGTAAATGGATTTTCCTAGGTTATCATCGATGTGTGAAAGCTGCCTTTCAGATTCAAAGGTGGACATTCCAACCTCTGCTAATAGGTGGCGTTTTCTAAAAACATTGCTCATACCGATACATTTGAATGAAAACATAATAAGAATTGGAATTATCTTTTGATTCAGCGTTATTCCTACTGTCCCATTCTACTACACACAAAAAACAAAAAAATGTTATCACTGAATTACATAAAAACTTCTCTGATATATTTTCATGAAAGCCACCATAGCGCAAAAGCTAGAATGTTCGCCTATAACACTGAACGCCTGGGTTCGAATTCTGAGGAGAACATCAGATAAACATCAAAAAAAAATCTGCGGTGGTTTTCCCCGCCTAATGCTGGCGACATTTGTGAGATACTATGCCATGTAAAACTTCTCTCCAAAGAGGAGTCGCACTGCGGCACGCTGTTCGGACTCGGCTATAAAAAGCAGGCCCCTTATCAATGAGCCTAAACTTGAATCGGACAGCATTCAATGATATGTCAGAAGTTTGACCATGTTTATAGGCAAATTCTCAAAATATTTTTATAAGATGAGGACATGACAAAATTTTTCTATGTTTTGCCAATGACATTTCAGTAGCGTACTGTAGGCATAAAACGAACCAAATAAACCGCATCAATGGCTGGTATATCTATGCAAATAATTGATGAAAGTAAATTGCATAAAATCATTTGAGCGCTGCTCTTAAACATTTTCAATTTATCAGATTGGGTATTTGGACCCATATTTTAATACCATATTCGTTTTCTGGTCTCCAATACCTTTCATATAATACCCTTATTGTGCCCACCGGACCATTTTCGGATATGGGTGGCGTTTTTTGGTAAGAGGGAGGGTCCGCCTCCACCCGATATCAAAAAATTATATAGTCTATGTTTCCTTCCAGGCAAACGTACACAATCTACGAAAATTTTAAGAAAATGGGTTCAGCCAAGTATTATACAGTCATAATGGGTCTAATGGCGTTTTTGAGGGGTGGCATAACCCCCTATACTTCAATCTGATTATGTATGCCAGATTCAAAATCTACTCCCGAATACCTTTCATTTGAGCCCCATATTGAAATGAACGTCAAATATATCTGTTTGGGCGTGTTTTGGGGAAGGGGCGACCTGATGGGTACTTAGACTCAAATTTTAATACCATATTCGTATTCTACTCTCCAATACCTTTCACTTTATACCTATATTGTCCCGATCGGTCCACTTTTGATTTTGGGTTGTGTTTTTGGCCTAAAGGGGAGGGTCCGTCCCCCTTTCGATACGGAGAAATTATATAGCCTATGTTTCCTTCCAGACCAACCTACACAATATGCGAAAATTTCGAGAAAATCGGTTCTGCCGTTTTCCGTCTCTGCAGAACAAACAAACCGAGTCCCATATATCCCAAATTGGCTAATGTGCCCATTTTGGGCGATATGAATTTGTATGTCAGATTCGTTATCTACTCCCGCATACTTTTCATTTGATACCCATATTGTTCTCATCGGTCCACTTTTGATTTTGGATGGTGTTTTTGGGGTAAAGGGGGAGGGTCCGCCCCTTTCCGTTATCAACAAAATATAACGCCTTTTCCTACTTCCGCGATCATATTTGTAATCTACTCTCGAATACCTTTCATTTGAGTCTCATATTGTCATGATTGTCAAATAAACCTATTTTAAGGGGTTTTGGAGCTGGGGCGGCCCCCCAGGTACATGGACCCAACTTTTATTATGAAATTCGTTCTCTACTCTTGAATACCTTTCATTTGAATCCCATATTGTCCCTATCGGTCCACTTTTATTTTTGGGTAGTACTTTTGGGGTAAGGGGGAGGGTCCGCCCCCTCCCGATATCAAAAAATTATATAGCTTATGTTTCCTTCCAGACAAACCTACACAATCTGTGAAAATTTCAAGGTAGTAGGTTCAGCCGTTTTTGAGTCTATACGGAACAAACAAACATTACCCTAAGGAAGAGCATTAACACCTGGAACCGAGAAGGGGCAAATTCTCACACACCAATGAGTGGTTTCCGATTCAAGTTTAAACTCAATGATAAGGGACCTTTTATAATAGCCGAGTCTGAACGGACTCCCGTAGTGCGACACCTTTTGGCATATGCATGGATTGTACCCCGCAAATGTCCCCAACATGAAGAGGGGATAACCACCGCTTTGACCGATGTTCTACCCAGATTTCGAACGCGTTCAACGTCATAGGCTACAATGGCACAAATTCGATATCCGCATTCAGGGCAAAGTGTTCCCACCCTAAAAAGATTTTAAAGAGTAAAGAGGGCGCAAAGGAGCGGGCCCGGTTTTGCTAGTATACTATTGTATATGTTCGTTCGATTTGGGCTAATATTGCATCATTCCGATTCCATTAAAATTTGGCAGAAAGATTTTCACTTGACCCTCGTCATTACTGTTCAGATTTAGATATATATATATATATAGCTGTCATATAAGTATATTGCCCGATTTTCACTTCTAGAACCATTTGCAAGCACATTTATAGATAAATCATCCCAAAATTTTGTACAAATGTCTTCCTCGACAATATCTAAGAAGTTTAGTCGAAATCGGTTCAGATTTAGATATAGCTCTCATATATATGTTCGTCAGATTTTGAGTAATTTGCAATAATGTTGTCATTTGTCAACCGTAGTTACTACAGTCTGAACATATTTGCTCGAAATTTGATACGGATTGTTTATTAACCCATCTGAAAACATCCGGCGAGGTCCATCGAAATTGGTTCAGAATAAGATAAAGCTCCCACTTTGTACCTATAGGTATAGGGTGCCGACCATATAGTCGGCACCGCCCGACTTTTGCCTTTCCTTACTGGTTTTAAATGTTATGAAGCCGGTGCCCTAGGCTATGGGTACTTCTGGGGTCTGCGCAACCTCATATATGTTTATGGCATGTGTTGTTCAAATACATACAAAATCAGAGACAATCGTTTTAAAACCCCTTAGGTCCTTCCTGGATCAACCCAAATTCGGATATCAGATTTGTTCATTACTCTAAAAGTCCTTTCATTCAGGTCCTTCATTATCCCTGTCAATCTGCATGGGCGTTTGGAGGACCCCAAAAACTTTGTCCCTAATATTCACACATTACTTTTGCAGATCTTTCATATAAGTCCCATATTGTTGCGGTCGAAAACCATCGTAGCGCCGAGGTTAGCGAGTCTGCCTATGACGCTGAATGCCTGGGTTCGAATCCTGGCGGGAACATATGAAAAAATTCTTAGCGTTGGTTATCCCCCTCCTAATGCTGGCGAAATTTGTGAAGAACTATACTATTTGGTGTAGCATCCATGTGAAAACTTCTCCACAAAGAAGTGTCGCCCTGTGGCGCGCCGTTCAGATTCGGCTATAAAAAGTAGGCCCCTATCATTGAGCTTGAACTAGAATTGTACAGCGCTCATTGATATGTGAGAAGTTTGGCCCTGTTCCTCAATAGAAATTTCATGGGCAAATTTGCAATTATTGCGGTCGCCCAGTAATGGTTCTTTTTATACCCTCCACCATAGGATGGGGGTATACTAATGTCGTCATTCTGTTTGTAACTCCTCGAAATATTCGTTCAAGACCCCATAAAGTATATATATTCTTGATGGTCCGTCCGTCCGTCCGTCAGCCTGTCGAAAGCACGCTAACTTCCGGAGGAGTAAAGCTATCCGCTTGAAATTTGGCACAAATACTTCTTATTACTGTAGGTCGGTTGGGATTGTAAATGGGCCAGATCGGTCCATGTTTTGATATAGCTACCATATAAACCGATCTGGGATCTTGACTTCTTAAGTCACTAGATGACGCAATTCTTATCCGATTTGGCTGAAATTTTGCATGAGTTGTTTTGTTATGATTTCCAACAAATGTGTTGAATATGGTTAAATCGGTCCATAACCTGATATAGCTGTCATATAAACCGATCTTGGGTCTTGACTTCTTGAGCCTCTAGAGGGCGTAATTCCTATCCGATTTGGCTGAAATTTTGTATGAGTTGTTTTGTTATGACTTCCAACAACTGTGCCAGGTATGGTTTAAATCGGTCCATAACCTTATATAGCTGGCATATAAACCGATATGGGATTTTGACTTCTTGAGCCTCAAGAAGGCCTAATTATTATCTGATTTGGCTGAAATTTTGTGCAACTACTTCTTTCATGACGTCCAACATACGTGTCAAATATGGTCTGAATCGGTTTTTAGCCTGGTACAGCTCCCCTATAAACCGATATCCCTATTTGACTTCTTGAGACCCTAAAAGGGCCAATTCTTATTCGATTTGGCTGAAATTTCACACATATACTTCTACTGTGGTCTCCAACATTCAATTCAATTTGCAAAGCAATTCTTTTCTTTTATCCTTTGTTTATCTAAAAAGAGATACCGGATCTAAAAAGAAATTTGGGTTCCCCAAAAAGTAATTGCGGATTTTTTAAAAGAAAGTAAATGCACTTTTAATAAAGCTTAGAATGAACTTTAATCAAATATACTTTTTTACACTTTTTTTCTAATGCAAGCTAAAAGTAACAGCTGATAACTGACAGAAGAAAGAATGCAATTACAGAGTCACAAGCTGTGAAAAAATTTGTCAACGCCGACTATATGAAAAATCCGCAATTACTTTTTGGGCAACCCAATACTTTTCCTTTTGGTTGGTTTTTAGGGGATGGGGATTTTGGGGCACGATTTTTGGACAGTGGTGGTTCCTTGGTATTTGGTGCCAAATTTTGATATCAAATTCGTATTCTCTTCTCAAAAACCTTTCATTTGAGTCTCATATCGTCCCTTTCGGTCGACTTTGGCGTTTGGTGGGCTTTTGGTGGACAGGAGTGTCCATCCTTAGAAGTGGTGACAGTTTTTTATTGTGTTGCCCAAAAAGTAATTGCGGATTTTTCATATAGTCGGCGTTGACAAATTTTTTCACAGCTTGTGACTCTGTAATTGCATTCTTTCTTCTGTCAGTTATCAGCTGTGACTTTTAGCTTGCTTTAGTAAAAAAGTGTAAAAAAAGTATATTTGATTAAAGTTTGTTCTAAGTTTTATTAGAAATGCATTTACTTTCTTTTAAAAAATCCGCAATTACTTTTTGGGCAACCCAATATATCAGATTCTTTTTCTTCCCCCAAATACCTTTAATTTGAGTTCCACATTAACACGATCAGTCTCCATATCCTTTTGAGGGCGTTTTTGGAGTGGATCAAACTCCTGTTCTTCTCCCAATAATCTTTGATTTGAGTACCATATTGTCCCCGTCGGTCGGCTTTTAACATGTCCATCGCTTAGCATGCTCGTTAAGGTGGGTTATTGGGGCGGGACGGCACACTTGAGACCTAACCCCATGTTTTAATGCAAGTTTTGTGTTCTACTCCACAATACCTTTCTTTTGAATCCCATATTGTCTCTATTAGCCCACTTTTAATATGCCATGTTTCGTTTAGGGGGCTTAGGTATGGTTTTTAGAGCGCAACGATCCCCTTAAGATCTTACCCCATATTTTGATTCACGCTTTATTTTCTACTCCAAAATATCTTTAATTTGAGGCCCATATTCTCCCAAAAAATGGCACAATGGGATTAATTCTTCAAACTCAAGTAAGTTTTGCGTATAAGCGAAAATTTAAAAAAAAAAAAAATTTTTTTTAATTTGGTGGAAAAAGTTATACAAATATTCCTACTGTTCTTAACTACTAACACTTGTAAGTCACAGAAATAGCTAAACTTCTGGTGTGTTTGTCACCAATTTCAATCATTTTAAGTATACACTTAATTTTATTGGCTTTTTATGCCAAATGATGCATATGTAAGTGTGAGTAGTATGGTACTGTAGGAATATCGCAAGGAAAATTATCACCAAAAATGGCTCAATGGAATTAATTCTTCAAACTGTAGTGATTTTTGACAACAAAAGACAATTTAAAAATAAAATGGTTTCTTTTTATTTAATTTTATATAATCAGCTATGTAGAATATTCCTACTGCTCCGAACTACTATCACATTACAAAGTCATAGGAATGGTTAATCTGCTGAGTGTTTTGTGACTAATTTCAATCATTTTTGACATACACCTAGTTTTAACCACATTTTATGCCATATGACACATATGTTAGTGTGAGTAGTAGGGTACTGTAGGAATATTGTATGGAAAATAATCACCAAAAATGGCGCAATGGGATAAAATGTTGAAAATGTAGTGACATTTGACAAAAAAGGGATAATTTAAAAATATAACAATTTTTTGTTTTGCTAATTTTGTGTAAATCAGCTATTAAGAATATTCCTACTGTTCTGAACTACTAACACTTTAATCAATGTCACAGAAATAGGTAATATACTGGTGTGTTTGTCAACAATTTCAATCATTTTTGATATACGCCTGGTTTTAACCACTTTTAATGGCAAATGTTGCATATACAAGTGTGTAGTAGGGAACTGTAGGAATTTAGAATGGAAAATAATCACAAAAAATTGGGCAATAGAATTAATTCCTACAACTCAAGTGAGTTTTGACAACAAAATACAATTTGAAAAGAAAGTAATTTTTTTTGTTAATTTTGTGTAATCAGCTATTGAGAATATTCCTACTGTTCCTAACTACTATCGCAATAAAAAAAGTCACAGAAATAGTTAAGCTTCTGAGTGTGGTTGTGAACAATTTCAATAATTTTTGCTATACACCCAGTTTTAACCACTTTTTATGCCATATGACACATAAGTTAGGGTGAGTAGTAGGGTACTGTAGGAATATCGCATGGAATAAACTCACCAAAATGGCGCAATAGGGTAAAATCTTCAAACTCAAGTTAGTTTTGAGTACAAGGGACAATTCAAAAATATAAAAGAGTTTGATTTTTGATTTTGTTTTATCAGCTATTACATGAATTCCTACTGTTCCAAACTACTAACACTTTGAAAGGCCATATAAACAGTCGAAGTTCGAAATGTTTTTGATAAACATTTCAATAATTTTTGCTGTACACCTATTTTTAACCACTTTTTTTTAACAAATGATACATATGTAAGTGTGAGTAGTAGGGTACTGTAGGAATATCGTATGGAAAATAAAAATATATTAGTTATGTTGTGTGTCTGGTATGGCTGGTCAATGAATTTATTATTTACATTATTATTTTTCCTTAAAGGGGGAAAGAGTCGAGATAACTTGTTTAAAGGAATGAACATCACAAGAAATGAAGGAATTTTATTGATTACTGAAATATATCTTTTTTTTTAATTTTATGTTATCCGCTATTTGGAATACTCCTACGTTTCCGAACAACTGAAAAATTTAAACCTCACAGGACTAGATAAAATTCTAAGTATTTTTGAAAATAATTTCAATAATTTTCGATGTACACCTAGTTTTCTTAGATGTTAGATGATCGATCGATCGGTGGAGCGAATATAAATTCGGAACATTACCTTGTTGCAGCAAAGGTTCGCACCCGTTTGAACATGGCGAAGAAAGAATGATCTGACACTTCACGGAAGCTGGACATTGAAAAGCTGCAAACACAACAGATGGCAGCGGCATACTCCACTCGACTGACCCAACTGCTTGATGAAAGCACTACTTGTTCCGATGATATAATGGCGCAGTGGCAAACTATTGCCCACTCCATGGAAAAAGGCCGCGAAATCCGGAAGCCTCCTCCAAGAAACCCATGGTACGACCAAGAATGTCGAGATGCTACTGAAGCCAAGAATGCGGCATATAGAGCAACCCTGCAATCAGTAGCAAGGAGAGGTATCGGGAGAAAAGGAGAAAGGAGAAGCCTCTTTTCCGCAGAAAGAAAAAGGAAATGGAAAGACGTGAGTGTGAGCGAATTGAGATGTACAGGAGTCAGAATGAAGTCCGGAATTAAACATCAAACCGATGTCTTTGGTGCAGGCACATCCTCCAGCAGAGACAAAGAAGGGAATCTGGTAACTGACAGTAACTGAGGTTATGGAAAGAACATTTTACCCAACTGCTAGTGTCCGACGTTGGCGGCGAAGAGGATACAGCAGAACCAATCCCTGATGGTATGGAATGTTTCCATCCTAGTCAGAATGTGGTCCAAGTAGCAGTGACCCGACTAAAGAACAACAAGGCAGCAGGAGCCGACGGGTTACCCGTTGAACTATTTAAGATCGGAGGCGACATGCTGATAAGGCGTATGCATCAGCTTATTTGCGCAATCTGGCTAGAAGAACGCATACCCGATGATTGGAACCTCAGCATATTATGTCCCGTACACAAGAAAGGAGATAAGACGGAATTTGCCAACTAGAGAGGAATAAGTCTCCTCTCCATCGCATACAAGATACTCTCGAGCGTACTGTGTGAAAGATTAAAACCTAAAGTCAATGAGATAATTGGGCCCTATCAATGCGGCTTTAGAAATGGTAAACCCTCCCTAGACCAGATATTCTGGAAAAGACCCGAGAAGGACAAATCAACACCTACCATCACTTTGTTGACTACAAAGCCGCCTTCAAAACTCCTTTACGTTCAAAGGTATTTCAAACCATGTCTGAGTTTGGTATCCCTGCAAAATTACTAAGACTATGCAGGATGACACTTGATGATACGCGTTCGTCAGTAAGAACGGGAAAGAATCTCCAAATGAGGTTTCAGAGCAGGAGAAAGCCTATCTTATGATCTCTTTAATATCCTGCTGGAGAAGATTAAACGAGATGCAGATGTGAATAGATATGGCACACTAATTACAAGAGAACACATGCTACTCGCGTATGCCGACGACATCGATATCATAGCTCGGTCACCGGAAGTAGTAACTGCAGCTTTTGAAAGTATCGAAAGAGAGTCAGTGAAAATGGGTCTGGCAGTAAATGGAGATAAGACGAAATGGATGGTCTCAACTCCCAAAAAGCCTTGCACAACTGAGCAGATAAAGAAAATGGAGAAAGTTGGGAACCACAACTTTGAGACAGTCAGCAACTTTATCTACCTCGGCACCGCCGTAACCGAAACGAATGACACCAGTTTTGAGATAAAGCGAAGAATAATACTGACAAACAGATGATACTTTGGACTAAGTAAGCAGTTTGGAAACAAGGCCACCCCTCGACAGACGAAGATTACACTATACAAGGCACTGATACTACGCGTGTTGTTATATGGTTCTGAAGCATGGGTACTTGTGAAGGCAGATGAGACAGTGCTTGGAGTATTTGAGAGAAAGATTATTCGCAAAATATTGGGTTGCCCAAAAAGTAATTGCGGATTTTTTAAAAGAAAGTAAATGCATTTTGAATAAAACTTAGAATGAACTTTAATCAAATATACTTTTTTTACACTTTTTTTCTAAAGCAAGCTAAAAGTAACAGCTGATAACTGACAGAAGAAAGAATGCAATTACAGAGTCACAAGCTGTGAAAAAAATTTGTTAATGCCGACTATATGAAAAATCCGCAATTACTTTTTGGGCAACCCAATATATGGACCACAAGGTCCGCCATAAGAACGAAAGAAAGATCAACGGTCGTAACTTTGTGGTCTAAATTCTCATTGGACGAGAATACGGTACTCATCTCCATTATAGCTTTGATACTAATGAACCATTGTAGACTTTGTGCATGCCCTTTAAGATATCAAAAAAAAAATTTTCAACCAAATTGAACTGTACTTTTTGGGGGTCTGATAAGTTTAGGCCAAATGTCTTTTTTATGAACAATTTGGAGCCTAAAAAGCAAAAGTTTGGAAAAATTGTCTTAATTTTCCTTCCACCAGATTTTCAGTTTGAAATTTATTATCGGGCATTTGGTCTATTTTTAAGATTTCTACCTTTTTTCAATTCTAATTTTTTAAATTAATTCGATTTTTTACCATTTTACCACTTTTCCCACAAGTTTCCTTTTCATGGTGATGGTCATTAAATACAAAAATCCCTTAAAAACGCCAAAAGTTCTTTCCTCATTTTTTGTTTCTTCAACAAAGTTCCATTTATCGTCCAACAAATCGCCTGCAAACGAACTTCTTAAGGCCGTTAATACAACAACGGCTAGACTCATATTTACACTGAAACTCTAGTTATGGTCAACTTAAGGCCTAATAACAACACCTTAGACTATAGAAACTTACAAAAACTCAGCTGTTTCGTGAGACCACAGTCACCGGTTTGAGTATGGGGCCGGTGGGTGGGGATGATGCCGCCGCTGCACTGGGTGATATCGAGTGGGAAGGTGATGCGGGTTGCCCCAAATGCGTCAAAACTTGCAGGGGCTGATGCAGACCCGCCGTAGGCTGATGACCCGGCGGACTGGCCAAATGATGCAAAGCGGATAGTTGTTGCTGCTGTTGTTGTTGTTGTTGCTGCTGCTGCTGTTGATGCCGCTGATGGGCTGCTATGGCAGCAGCCGCCGCATGTTGCTGCAACAATTGTTGATATTGCAAACGCTGATAGAGATCCGAGGCAGGTAGGGAGGCAGCTGCAGCAGCCGCCGCTGCCGCAGGATGAGTTTGTGGTGGCATGGCCGCCGATAACAGGCGCTCCATGTTGCTGTAATTAGCCGCTGCAGCCATGGCAGGACTGACACGTGCTGTCGCAAACGGCGAGGGTGGCAAGGCAGGATTCTTTGGCACAAAAGGATTGTATCTACCATACATGCTAGCCAATAGGCTGGGATTGGCAGCCGCAGAGGCAGCTGCCTGAGGCGGGTAAAGGAACTGATTGAACTGTGGCGGATAGCCTAGGCCCGTAAACATGGGCCCTATCAAGGAACGTTTAAAGGCCGCCAGCCTTGAGCGGGAGGCAGCAGTGGTGCGTCTTCTCAATTTGCCGGTGGAACCGCCAATGAAAACATCATCCGCCGACGGATCCAGCATCCAATAATTGCCCTTGCCGGGATCATCATAGTGGCGGGGCACCTTGACGAAACACTTGTTGAGACTGAGATTGTGGCGTATGGAGTTCTGCCAGCCCTGCTTGTTGTCACGGTAGTAGGGAAAATTGGTCATGATATACTCATAGATGCCGTTCAAGGTCAAACGTTTCTCGGGACTTTGTCTGATGGCCATCATGATGAGGGCATTGTAGCTGTACGGAGGTTTCTCATTGCCCTTCTTGTCGGTGACGGTTTTTTCGCCCTCACCGCCTTCTTTGCTTTCGTTATCACCCTCGCCCTCAGTGACCTCGGCATCAACATCGCCCTCCTCATCCTCCACATCGGGATCTAGGCCTTCCTCAAGATCACTGTCCTCATCCTGAGGGTGAGTATGGTGGTCGTGGTGGGTATTGACATGATGCCCCGCATGGCCTTCATTGCTGTGTATGCTGAGCTCACTGCCGTCGGTAGGCGGTGGTGGAGACATGCTGGTCACATCCAAATCGGAATCGCCATCTGGTACTTCCCCCTCATCACAGAGATTGGTATAGGGTGCTCTTAGATGATCATTGTTAGAATGCTTGTGCGGGTGATTGTCCTCCACGGTCTCGGGTAAGATGGCATTTATGGAAAAACTGGACTTGAGGTGGGGAGTACGAGCCATTTTATAGAACTGCTGCAGTTGGTTGTGAGTATCGATGAGGGCCTGCTGATGCAATTGTTGCAAATGTTGATGATGTTGTTGTTGTTGTTGTTGATGTTGCTGTAGCGTAGGAAGATGTGCGCTGGGTGGCGGGGTAGGAGGATTAGGCTGATGTTGCACTGGCGGCGAGGCCAACGAAGGCTGTACCGTCAGATGCGTTTGCTGATGATGATGATGATTATGGTGACCGGGTGTCTGCAGCTGGTGCTGCTGTAGCTGTTGTTGTTGTTGCTGCTGCTGTGTATGATGATGATTTTGGTGGTGGTGATGATGATGATGATTATGATGTTCTGAAACTCTTTCAACAACACTACATGGATCATCGATTTTAACCATGTTTTTTCTAGCCTGACACACACGCACGCACACTCAAAATACACGTTAGACGTACACACGCGGCGCTTACAAATTTTTAGCTTCAAAATGCAAAGCCTTAAGAAAAGCTTTGTTTGTTTTTTTTTTCTTTTTTATAAAAAACAATTTAAACAAAATCCTTTTTTACAACCATTTTTTTAAATTCTAATTTTTCATTGAGGGAATATCTTTTTTTTTATTATAATTTTCTTTTTATTCTCTAAAATCTTGACAATCAGAAAGATCGTTTTACGCAATCCCCCCGTCTTTTATGGTCTGTGTAGTAGTATTGCGCGCGTTGCCTATATGACGTTTACGTCCGTTTACGTGCAATGATTTTTGTAGACTAACACACAACTCGCAGCCATTGAAAAATGCTGTGGTGGTGGCTGTATATGGCTGGCTTTGATGTCACACAGCCAGCCAGCCGCACATCTACACAACCAACATTGAGTATTTTAAGCTTCACAACACCACCTTGTGGAGAGTTTCCAATGCCTATAGTCTTTCTCCTTCTTACTTAAGCAGCCTGCGCTCTCTCTCGTTTACACCTCTAAGGTGAGTAACAACCAATCACAAGAGTGGAACTTATGTTCTCTCAATTCATGCTACTATTTGTTTGCAGCCAGCAAAATGAGCCATGGGGTAACGTTAATTTCTATTCGTCAATCTTACAGAGTCAATCATACACACACTCACACTTTGGGACTCACTCTTGATAAGGGGCTTGTTTGGTATAGGTGGTAGTTTCGACTCTCAACTCTACTGCTATGTGCTCTTGCTAGCAGTCATCCATATTGCTTTGTGAGAGAAACTAGTGTTTTTTTGTCAGATTGTTGGTATTGTTTTTGCTGTTGGGTGTTGTTTTAATGAAAACAACTGGTATTTGGGGTTTGTACTATGGTTGTTGGGATGAGAGTTGCCATGATAAAAAAACATGTTGTGTTGAATGATTTTTTGTAGCTTCATAAATTTTCAAACTTTCATAAGCGTAGATCGTGAGATATCGAACGCTAATCAGGGTCCGTTAAAACATTTGAAAAAGGAGGAAGTTTAACAAAACGCCAAAACAAACCAAATCAAACCGATAGAAAAAAATAGAAATCCTGAGCTTAAGGCCATAGTTGTTTTAGCTCTAATAAGTAAGCTACAATTTTATTCATAAATATATTTATGAATAATATTTATGTGTACACTTTGATATAAGCGGCCCCAAAAATAACCCCAACTGAGGGAATTAAATTAAAGAGAGAAAGAGGGCTCAACTCTTATTTTGATGAAGTTTGTTTTTCAAACATGTTTGACCCCAGAAACTCCAATATACTGCTCTTGATTACAAATATGCCAAAAAGTGTCCAAAACTTGGACCTAAAAAGGACTTTCAAAATGTTGAATTTTTCTGACCTAAGGAATGTGTATTACCTGACATGAATTGTACTAACGCGTGGAATATATATACTAAAATCAACAAAAATTTAAAAATTTGGATCAAAAAGGAATCTCCACAGGCCAAATATTCTACAAAAAAACAATCGCGATTTCCACTTAATTTAATCGTAAAAACCTTTCATTTTATGCCCATACTAGTTCGACCGATGTGCTTCGCTACACCCATAAGTGTTTGCGGCCTCTATTTGACATAGTCCAAATTTAAATTTTTTTTTATTTTCGTATTTGACTCTCAATAACTTTCATTAAAATCCCATATTGTCCCGTTCGCGATATATCTATTTGGGATATAATTTTGAGGTGGGTGACTCCCCGAGAATTGACCCACATTTTCACATAATTTTCGTACTCTACTCTCAAATACCTTTCTTTTGAGTTTCGTCCTGTCCCGTTCGATGCACAAATCCATATAGGGCATAATATTGAGATGGGCCGACCCGAATAGATCCCAAACTTGTATATAAGTTTCGTATTCCAGTCTCAAGTACCTTTCGTTTGAATCCCATATTGTTCCGATCGGCCTACATGTCCGTTTGATGGTGATTTTTGGAATCCGGCGGCCCCCTTGGAATTTGACCCCAAATTTTTATATAAATTTAATATTATATTTCCAATTAACTTTAATTTTATACCCATATTACCCCAATCGGTAAACAAGTAATTTTTGATCGATTTTTGGGGGTGGGACAGGCCCCCAAACGCGTGAAGTCGAATTGTTTTTATCAAATTCGTTCTCTACTCTTAAATGATTTTCGCTTGATACCCATATTGTCTCAATGGGTAAACATTTAGGTGGACATGTTTACCCCAAGGGCGTTTCCACGGTTTTTTGACCCCAAACTTTCATACCAATTTTGTGTTTTTTGGGTAACCATAAGGTGGCATGTAAAACTTCACTTATTATCGATAAACCCATTTTCCAGACATGACGTTTTTGAAAATTGTGGTTGGGGAAGGGTCCACCCCCTCGAGCATATCACAAACTGAAGTACCCCATTTTAACCCGAGCGGATAAACTGTAACATCTGTGAAAATTTCATGAAATCGGTTCAGCCGTTTTTGTGTCTGTTCCATACAAACAAAACACTTTCATTTTTACACCCATCAACTTAGTATGGGGGTATACTACAATAATAGGGTCATTCCGTTTGTAACACCTAGAAATTTTTATCTTAGACCCCATTCTTAATTGTCTGGACATTTTGTATCGATCCAGTCATTTCCGTCCGTCTGTTGAAATCAAACGCGTCAAGGTGTTTGCTTGCAGTTGTGCACAGATACTTACTATTGATAATATTAATATAGCTCCCATATAAACCGATCTTCCGGTTTGACATCTTTAGCCTCTGGAAGCCGTGATTTGGCTAAATTATTGCATGTAGTGTTCTTTTATGACTCCCAACAACTGTGCCAAGTTCGGTTTAAATCGGTCTATAACCTGATATAGCTCCCAAATAAATCGATCTTCCGATTTGAGTTTTTGAGTACTTACAAGGCTCAATTTTTGTCCGATTTAGCTAAAATTTTGCAAAGTGTTCTGTTACGACTTCGAACAACTGCGCCAAGTACGGACCCTAAGGATACGCTCCACCCGGTAGCGGTACATTGTATGCCATGTACGCGTTCGCATTTCAATATTCTCTGTCCCTCTCTCTCTCTCTCTCTCTCTCTCTTATGGTTTTATGAAATGCGTTTATAAAATACAGAAAATCCAACATTGGCAACACTTTATGAACATTAAATTCACTGTTTTTTTCTATGTAAGTATTTATTTTTGCGAGGACTTGAACCCAGGTGTTTAGCTCCATAGGCCATACGCGCAATAATGGCCCCCTTAAGCTAAAAAAGCCTTTAAAAAGCCATGCCAAGTTAATAAAGGTCATTGCTGGCAATGAATATGTTTTACGTACAAAAAATTATTTAAAAAGCGGCAACCCTGTCTAAATTGTTGTTGTTATTTTCTACTTAACTATTGTTGTTATTTGAAACGTGTTATTTGCTCACTTGGTTTTGCAGATGTTTTACTATTTTGTTTTCATTTTTTCTTGGTTATCAAATGACTTTGTTTTTCTTTTGATTTAAACAGCTCTCTCACTCTCACACTCTCCTCTCATCATTGCTCAACCATATTAAGGCAAGGCATGGCAGCAGCCAGCAAGGCTTACTAAATTGTTGCGGCTTGTTATAGTCATACGCTTGAGTTGCTGCCCTAAATGTCAGAGTGTTGTTGTTTGTGGGTGTGTGTGTGTGTGTGATGAGAGTGTTTGGCTGCGTGTTGGCTGTTGTGCTAAAAACACAGGATACATTTTCAGTAGCCAAAGTGTAAATGTTTTTGTTTGTTGCTCCATAATTTGTAGCATAGTTTGCAAACTCACGTAGCAGTTTAGTTTTTGCCAAAGTCTGTGCTTTGGTACACCCAAAAAAAAAACACAAAACAAAAACAACAAATCTCAGTCAGTGAGTGAAATGAGTATAGGTGGTGGGGTAGACTTGCTGTGGTGGTGTATTTCATTCGTTACGGCTGTTTCTCTTTGGCATGGCAAGCACCACTTAGCATTATGAAATGTGTTAGAGCGAGGGTGATACTCAAATAGACAAACGAACGACTCTGACTAGATGTTTGCTGTTGTTTTAAATGGTTGTCATCAAATTCAATTAATTAATTAATTGCTATACCATATTTTTTCTCTTCTCTTTCAATGTTGCTGATTTTTTATATTGATATCTGTATCTTCTTTTTTACTATTTAATATTAAATATTGATTAATGGCGTTGATTATGAGTTGTAGCAAAAAACTTTGTTTTAAATTATTAAATTTTGTTGCCATTTTATATTTGCTTATCTTGTTTCATCTTGCTAATTTTTTTAATAACAAACGTTAAGTAAGATGGATTTGATTATCTTAAACGACAATCAGCTTTTATCACATTTGTCACAATGTTGAAAATGCAAAAAATTTTTTGATTCATATTTTAAGTTGTTATTGACCTCGAATTTTAAGTTTTAATTCGAGATTAATTTTAAAGGGTCATTAAGGTTTGCTCTGATTAGCAGGAAAAAGAAGAGAGACAAAGTCAACTTGCATAATTTGTATTGGGGTACCTACCTGCCAAGAAAACGTGGAGTTGGGGAGATTTCTAGTATAATTAGCAAATTTAACCTATGAACATTCCACTAAGGTGTGCTGTCCAATTCAAATTTAAGCTCAATGATCAAGGGCCTCTTTTTTATGGCCAAATTTGAACGGCGTGCCGCAGTGCGACACCTCTTTGGGGTAAGTTGTATGCATTTCATGGATTTTCTTTCGAAATTTCTTCGACACAAACATAACTGAGCAATCTACTACTTTTGGAGCATATATAACATTCGACCCGGCCGAACTTAGCACGCTTTTACTTGTTATTGCCGAGTCCGACCTGCTTTTCACAGAGCGTCATCACTTACTGGAGACCTTAACACACTGATTTCCGTGGGTAAATATCTCCCAATTATTGCCAGCACAAGGAGGGGATAACTACCTCAAAATTGTTTTCCTAATGTTCTCGCCGGAATCTTAACCCAGGAGTTCTGTGTAAAGGCGGACTTATCTATGCTGTCATGGGTTCTGGGTATTTAAGCCGGAATTCAAATAAACTAATCCACATCCTAGCAAACAGCAATTAATACTGCAGGGTTTTATAGAGTTAAAAAAATCCGCGACATACTTAGGCTATGACTTTCATGGTCTCATATAGAGTTAATTGGGAGAATAAAATCGTAACCAATTTTGGCACTTAATTGAGAATTTTATTCCACACCTCACTTTAATGTAAGCTTTGACTAGAGGTTATTCTCTAATCATCTATCTGAATTTGTGTCTTTATCAAGGCTTGTTCCACTTGCAAAATAGAAGGGCAGATTACCTTGTAAAACCCTTTTCCTAGGGGAAGTGTAGTTTTAGTATCATTTCGCTAGGGGAAGGGTAGTTTTAGTACTCTTTCCCCATGGAAGGGTAGTTTTATTACCCTTTCCCCAAGGAAGGGTAGTTTTAGTACCCTTTCCCCAAGGAAGGGTAGTTTTAGTACCCTTTCCCTAGGGTTAGGGTAGTTTTAGTTTCCATTTTTCTAGGAGAATGGTAGTTTTAGACTCCTTCCTTAGGGGAGGGCTAGTTTTAGTACCCTTTCTCTGGGGGAAGGGTAGTTTTAGTACACTTTCCCTAGGGGAAGGCTAGTTTAAGTACCCTTTTTCTAAGGGAGGGATAGCTTTAGTACCCTTTCTCTAGGGGAAGGGTAGTTTTAGTACCCTTTTCCTAAGGGAAGGGTTGTTTTAGTATCCTTTGCTTTGGGAAGGGTAGTTTTAGAACACTTTCTCTAGGTGAAGGGCAGTTTTAGTACCCTTGCCCTTTGGGAAGGGTAGCTTTAGAACCATTTCCCTAGAAGAAGGGTAGTTTTAGTCTTTTCTCTAGAGGAAGGGTAGTTTTGGTACCGTTTCTCTAGGGGAAGGATAGTTTTAGTACCATTTCCCTAGGGGAAGGGTAGTTTCAGTACCATATCCCTAGAGTAAAGGTAGTTTTAGTACCCTTTCCCTAGGGGAAACGTAGTTTTAGTACCCTTTCCCTAGGGGAAGGGTAGTTTTAGTACCATTTCCCTAGGGGAAGGGTAGTTTAAGTACCATATCCCTATGGGAAGAGTAGTTTTAGTACCATATCCCTATGGGAAGAGTAGTTTTAGTACCCTTTCCCTAGGTTTTAGTATCATTTCTCTAGAATGAGGGTAGTTATGGCACCCTTCGTCAAGGAGCAGGGTAGCCTTAATACACTTTTCCTAGGGGAAGGGTAGTTTTCGTCTTTTCTATAGGGGAAGGGTAGTTTTGGTACCGTTTCTCTAGGGGAAGGGTAGTTTTAGTACCCTTTCCCTAGGGCGAGGGTAGTATTATACCCTCTCCCTAGAATAAGGGTAAGTGTAGTACCTTTACCTTAGGGTAAGGGTAAGATTAGTACCCTTTCCCTGGGGTAAAGGTAGTATTAATACCATTTCCCTAGAGTAAAGGTAGTTTTAGTACTCATTCCCCTGGGGAAGCGTAGTTTTATTACCCTTTCCCTATGGTAAGGGAAGTTTTAATACCCCTTCCCTAGGGGAAGGGTAGTTTTAATATCCTTTTTTTTGGGGAAGGGTAGTTTTAGTACTCTTTCCCAAAGTGAAGGGTAGTTTTAGTATCCTTTTCCTAGGTGAAGGGTAGTTTTAGTACTCTTTAACTAGGAGAAGGGTAGTTTTGGCACCCTTTCTCTAGGGGAGGCGTAGTTTTAGTACCCTTTTCCTATGGTCGAAATTAGTCCATGACCTGATGTAGCTGCCATATATACAGATCTCCCGATTATACTTCATGAGCCTCTACGGTGCGCAATTGCTGTCCAATTTGGTTGAAATTGTGCACATGTCGTTTTGGTATGGCTTTCAAGGGTGTGCCAAGTAAGGTTTTTTATTTTACTTTATTTTCTTTTCATTTCATTTCATTTATTATCTTTTATTTTATTTTTTTAATTTAATTTTTATTAATTTTATTTTATTTCATTTCATTTTATTTTATATTATTTTATTTTTGTATTTAATTTAATTTAATATTATTTTTTTTTCATTTAATTTTATTTTATATTTTTTTATTTTATTTAATTTGATTTTTTTTATTTAATTTTATTTTATTTTATTTTATTTTAGGGCGTGTTGTACTCAAAAGTGTCTTATCGAAATTGGTTTAGATTACTATATAGCTTCCATACATACATATGAACAACCCAATGTATGTAAAAAGAGCAGTAACTACTAAAATATTTCAAGGATGTAACTCCATGAACATCATTGCCAATGTCTATCAAAGTCGCATCAGATTTGCATAGTTATAGCGTCTATAGGGTGATATTGCCAAATTTACACTCATAGTTAAGGTGTAATGTATTATAGAGTGCGCACAGCCTTACTTTACTTACTTTATTTAATTTTAAAATTTCTATTTATTATAATTTATTTATCTTATTAAATGGTTTTTTATTGTATTTTTGGTCTTGTTTTATTTAATATTTTTGATATATGTAAATTAATTTTTTTTGTATTTATTTTATTTATATTATTTTATTGATTTTAATGTATCTTATGGTGTTTTTGTTTTGTTTTATTACTCTATTTTAAATTTATTTAATTGATAGAATTTATTGTATAGACTGTTTTTGTCTTTGAATTATCTCCCCCATACATATCTTTCTTCTCTCTTCATTGCTCCGTCTTGTGCAATATGCATTGCTTTTTTTTTGCTGCTGCAGCGTCTTAACATTTCTAAGCATTCATGCCAATATGATATTCCCTTTGCCAGCACTAACATCCTGAGAAACACCCACCACCACCACCCAACAAACAAATACCTGAGCACATAGGAATATGGAATGCTAACCAAATGGGCAAACAAACAAATAAACAAATGTGTTATGCTACCGCCACCACATAAAACAGATATGGATACATAACAACAACAATTTAACACATCTACACAAACAGCCAGCCACATACTCCGATACAATAGAGTATTGTTGTTGGCTGCTGTGTTTGTTGGATCCGTCGCCATATTGTTTTCATAAGCGAGTGGGGAATAGATGAAAAAAAGAAGCACACACATACTCACACATACATACACTACAGCCAGCGAGTGCATCTCTTTACAATCCATAATGGGAGGGGTTTTATGCTGTTTTTGTGGTTACATTTTCACTTTTCACTTCCCCAATCAAATAATTGAATGTTTTTACACAACATCCCCACACACTTGCACAATACGGCCACTCTCATTGGGGCATAAAATAAAAAGAAGAAGAAGAAAAACAACACTGTGGACCATTGCTTGGGTGCTAAACTCAACATACCAATGGTAGGCGAAATTAAGTGTGCGAATGAATAGCCGAGAGAGGGAGTATTTTTACATTTCAATGGAGAATTCATATTGTTCAAGCCCAGCACACGTGTTCAATGCCTGGTGTGGGGGGTTATGGGGAGGTATGTCTGTTTATGACGGCAGGCATGTTATTGAACAAATTGTTTAAATATTTTATAACAAAAAGATGGAAAAAATATGCCATATCTTTGTCTTGTTGGCTTTTGTATGCCTTTAAGTTTTTCACAGCAGTATGCGAGTGTGTCCATACAATTCGGTTGTGCTTTTTTTTTTTTGAAGACTCTTCGTAATACATTCTTGTTTTATTTTTTCTTTCTTTCTTTTTGTGTTGGCATGTCTAATATTTAGCGTCATATTTGCCATGGCTCCCATTGTCTTGGGCTGTTTGAAATTGCTGTGTTTTGTTGAAAATCTAATTATCATCATAACATGTCATGAACGAATGCTTGATGGTTATGGTTTGGACGGACAAACGGTACGGTAATAGACTCAACTGGCCGGCCAGGCTAGTCTGCGCTGAACTATAATTCAATGAATATTTAATTGTTTTCAAATGGTAACGTTCGTTTGTACGTTCATTCACACAACTCTTATAGTACTTGTGTGGCATATTTTCTCATGCGAGAACAATTAATTCGTAATTCGTTTTCGTTTATATAACCAACACATATTTGTTTCTTTTTTTCTGTATTGTTAGTCATACCGTTATGTTATTGTTTAGCTTGTTTTTTTAGGTTAGGGGTTGAATACATCTTACGAAAAACTGTAAAACTAAGTTGCCTTAAGAAAGCCATGCTATATTAGCCATTGTTAATCGGAATTTGGTGTTACTAATTGGTAAAAAATGAACCAAAATTACAGAAAAAAAAATCTGATATATATGATTGTAGGCATACTCCCCAACATTTTTACCTAATTAATCTAAAGTTAAACCCGCTACCATAGCGGTTTATTAGTTTCCGCTCGCAACACCTTGTAATATTGCTTTACGGCCCTATAATTGAGTAACCTCAGAGGGTGTGAGATATCATGGAGGTTACCCTGGCGCATAGGTTAGCATATCCGCCTATGACATTAAACGCCTGGATTCAAATCATAGCGAGGAAAGCGGATAAAAATCTCAACTTAGGTTATCTCCTCGCAAAAGTTGTGACATCAGTGTGGCCTTCAGCTATGTAAAAGTTCTCCAGGACCAAGTGTCGCCCACGCCATATTGCTCGAACGATAGTTTGAATACGAAAGCATTAGTCAACACATTATTTTGATATCTTTGCCATGTCTCCTAACTCTAGAAACTGTCCTTTTCATACCCCTCTACTTAGGATGCAATCCAAATTTGCCCCACATTCCACTTAGGTACAGGGGCAAACTTCTCACATATCAATGAGTGCTGTCCGATTCAAGTTGAAGATCCTCCATACGATGGGGGGTATACTAATTTTGTCATTCCGTTTATAACTCATCAAGGCCTTGGGCGCAAGGACAGTGAAGCCTAAGTGAATGGCGGAGAGTTTGGAATTCCTTAATATACTATGTTCTCACGACATAGTACAAAGTAGAATCCCCGGACACAATGGTATTCGGGAAACAAGAAGACCGACAAATAACCCAGTAATGGCTCGTCCACGGGAAAGCGAATCCCTTGCCCTTGCATACCTGCCTTTTGATGAACTACTCAAAGGTGATTTTTTAGCTATTATCTTTCTGACAACCCTGATTAAAACAGCGTTTCGTATTTTGTTCCACTTCTTCCGCATCTTTAGTGTGGTCTATAATTTAACCATGAATCGTCTTACAAACGAACAATGCTTGCAAGTTATTGAATTTTATTACCATTATTGTGCTTTGTTAAAAAAAGATCATTGCGCGCTTCTTCTGTTTTATGGACGAATCTCAATTGTGGGTCGATGGGCACGTAAATAAGCAGAATGGTCGATTTTGGGGTGAAGATTAGCCAGAAGCATTGCAAGAGCTACCAATGCATCCAGAAATAGTCACAGTAAGTTGGGTTTATGGGTTGGTGGCATCATTGGACCGTACTTCTTCAAAGATGATGCGAATCGTAACGTAACTGTGAATGGCGAGTGCTACCGCGAGATGATATCCAACTTTTTTTTTTGCCCAAAATGGAAGAGCTTGACTTGCATGACATGTGGTTTCAACAAGACTGTGCCACATGCCATACAGCACGCATTACGATGGACTTATTGAGAGGCGAGTTTAGTGAACATTTTATTTTGCGTTCGGAACCCGTCAATTAGCCGCTTAGTTCGTGCGATTTAACACCTTTAGACTATTTTTTGAAGCTAATATCTATACAGACAAGCCGGCTTCAAATGACGCATTGAAAGACAACATTGAAGCAATTTATGAGATACCGGCCAAAATGTTGGAATTAGAATAAGCGGATGGGCCATTTCAGGCGCAGTCATGGTCAACATTTGCATGAAATAATCTTTAAACATTAAATTATATGGACAGTACTATCGATTCAAAAAAGATTTCTTGCATTTTTCTGAATTTTAAAAAATTACCCTTTACTCCTATACTAAGGACGCCGAACAGCCATAATACTTTAGACTACTGTAAGCGGAGGGTGAAGGAGGTTTTTGATAAAAGATCTCTTAGCTCTATTACATGATTTATAAGCGGACATTGAGTAGATAGGCCAGAAATGGCCACACATGGAAATCCCACATTATGATTAGTGCGGAAGCTGTTCGAGCAGGAAACGATGGAGCACTTGCTTTATTATTATGGTCTATAGGGGCATATGCTTTCAAATATGGGGAGACATTTTTTCTTGATCTGGCTGATCTTGCAGATCCATCTCTGGGAGGACTTTCCAGATGCGTAGTCAATATGGGATGGTTGCTACAAAAGACGTGATGAAATCCTACTTAGGGTTATGCGTGATATGTCCCGCAGCATCACTGGCTAGCATACACCGTGTATACCCTTAGGTGGGTGTGGAATGGTCCTCGTCCGGCGATGAATATGTACTTGTGAACATATGTCTCATTCAGTCTAACCCTTAGTCAAGGATCCATAAAATTTGCGTGAATATTAGTCAAAGTAGAATTGAGCTCATCTACTTCAGCAGAGTAATTGTAGGACCAGCAACTGATGCTAATATTAGAACAGTCTTTCAGGGCTCATATAAACCGATCGCAGCCATAAAGTTTCTTTAAATGAAGTTAAACTTTGCAGTTTTTAACGCATTAGGTGGTAAAAACTAGGATATATGGAGTGAGCGCCCACACAAGTAAAGGTAGCATTGAGCTCATTTACAATTTAATCAATCATTATTAGATGTACCGAAACAGATGCCAAATTCATGAAAAACCTTCTCTGTCTTCTTTCCTGCATCGTATCGTTAATGAGACTGACACGATAACTAGTTCAGCTGGTAACTCATCGGCTTCTGCTGTCTTGTCGTCTTTCATTCATGATATTGCTCAATGGAACATTTTGACCATGGATTTTGCGTATCTTTTGCACGGAGTGGTAAGAGTTTGACATTGGGCCGCCATATCATCGGTTAAACTCATCGGCTTCTGCTGTCTTGTCGTCCTTCATCCATGATATCGCTAATCGGAACATTTTGACTATGGATTTTGAGGTTCTTCTGCACGGAGTGGTAAGAGTTTGACATTAGGCCGCCATATCATCGGTTTAAGAAATGATTTCTTCAAGTGTCCCGTTACTGCTCTTAAGTGGGTGGGAATTTTCGCTACAAAAATTCATCCGAAAACAATGATGCAAATTAGTGTCTATACTCGCCTTACATGTACTCAAAACACCGCCATGGACAAAACGATGTTAAAAGCGGTGGTAAACGAAATATCAAAATTAATTTTCGAGTATGCAAGCGATCGGTACTCATATCAGTGTGCTGAGCATACCACGGCATAAATTGAGGTGGCGATACGTACTAGCACCGCTTTTATATGAGTATACCATAAATCAGAAAAATACCACCGATTGCAGTTCTCATGTATAACATGCCCCATTCCACTATAAGGAATTTTTTTCTTATGGCTGCTAAATTTCGTTGGTTGCTGAGGGTCAAGATTGGCTGTACTTATCTTAGTTAAACCTATTGGAACCCTTACTTGATATGTATCCAACTTATTGGTTGTATCTTCTAATATAAGGTGATCATACCAACTGATCTCCACAATATCTTTTCATACATTGGAATGCCACAAAAATCACTTCCTTATTAACTTTTTAGCCACCGAAAGATTTCCTTTGATATCACATAGAAATTCTAGGTAAACTCAAAAGAAAATATGGGAATTATTTAAAATTTTTGTTCACTTCACATTTGAACAGAGCTGAGCCAAAGTAAAAGAGTTAAGAGTATCTAATCACCAGGATTAACAACATTCCAATCTGAAATTGTTATGGTTGATTAAGTACCGCAAATAAACACAAATGATGGCCCATAGAGTAGGGGTTTTTCCACAGTAGCAAAATCTGCGCAAAATTTTTGGGCCAATAAAGCATTACTTATACAAAACATATTGAAAAAGGCTCTAAATAGGAAAACGCAAAACACCCACCATATTCATATGGAGTTTTTTTTTTCCCTTTAACCCTTTACATAGATATGACAAATGAACACCCACACTCTCAAGAGGAGAGGGAGGGAGTGCTATAAAAGTATTAAGGCCACAATATGAAATGTAAAAGAATTCTCCCAACTTAACCCTTTAGTACTTTTTCAGTTGGATTTTTAAAAAGGCGTTGTTTTTGCAGAGCTCTTCCGGCTAAATGATTGGTGACATACGATGGTGGTGATGGTGGTGTATCAAAAGACAAATACAAACTCCATGAGACTTTAACCGCAGGATTATTGAAGAACAGCAGGCAGTATCTATAAAATATGCCACAGCAAACACACCTCTAATCCAAACTACCTACAAGGATATCAGGCAGGATAGTATCTATATTTCTTAAGCAAATATCCTTGTTTGAGTTTATAAGAAGCTGTTCTTAGGTGTGTGTATTTGCTATTGGGCCAAAGTAAACGCAAACAGGCAACTATTAAACCTTTCATATGAGCAAATTGCTATGCTATCAAGTAAGTCATTGACTGGTCTGTCATATAGCGTAAGCCTTCGTCGATAGTTTCATTTATTAAAAACAAGCTTCTGTGGACTACACTGTGGGTTATTTAAATAGTGCTTAAAGATTAGTATAACAGTAATAATTATTTTACTGTAAAATCAGATGATTAAGGCGCAACAGTAACTGCAGGTAAACTTCTCACAGGATCTCAACAAGAATGGCGGATTAAATCACATATGAGAACGACCAAAGCCCATAATTTTATCTTAATCCATAACTTGGTAAGCTAAATCCACAATGTGGACTACTTTATCCATAATGTGAATAACCTTGTCCATTATGTGGCTGACTTAGCAAAAACGCCTACACAAAGTGGATAACATTAGCAACAACGCCTACACAAAGTGAATAACATTATACACAAATGGGATAACTTTATCCACAAATTTATCCACGAGGTGGATAACTTTATCCATGAGGCGGATAACTTTATAAACGAGGTGGATAACTTTATCCACGAGGTGGATAACTTTATCCACGAGGTGGATAACTTTATCCAAGAGGTGGATAACTTAAACTATGCGTTAAAGTTATCCACAAGATGGATAACTTTATCCACAAAATGGATACCTAACTTTATCCATAACGTAGATAGCCTTATCCACAAGGTGGATAACTTAATACACAACGTGGATAACTTTATAAAGATAAAGTGTATAAAGTTATCCACAACGTGGACAACTTTATCCACGACGTGGATACCTTTGTCCACAACGTGGATAACTTTATCCACAACGTGGATAACTTTATCCACAACGAAGATAACTTTATACACAACGTGGATAACTTTAAACACAACGTGGATAAATGTATTTACAACGTGGATAACTTTATCCACAAGGTGGATAACTTTCTCCACAACATGGATAACTTTAACCATGCGGTGAATAACTTTAACTAAAGGGCGGATAACTTTATCCACAAAATGGATACCTAACTTTATCCATAACGTAGATAACTTTATCCATAACGTGGATAACTTTCTCCACAACGTGGATAACTTTATCTACAACGTGGATAACTTTATCCACAACGTGGATAACTTTATCTACAACGTGGATCACTTTATCCACAACGTGGACAACTTTAACCGCAACGTGGATAACTTTAACGAGAACGTGGATCACTTTACCTATAACGTGGATAACTTTATCCGCAACGTAGAAAACTTTATCCACAACGTGGACAACTTTAACCGCAACGTGGATAACTTTATCCACAACGTGGATAACTTTATCTACAACGTGGATCACTTTATCTATAACGTGGATAACTTTATCCACAACGTGGATAACTTTAGCCATGATGTTGATAACTTTATCTACAAAGTGCATAAATTTATCCACAACGCGCATAACTTTATCCACAACTTGCATAACTTCACCCACATTTTTAATGCACATCGTGGATAACTTTATCGACAAAGTGGTTAACTTTATCTACAAAGTGGATAACTTCATCCACAAAGTGGATAACTTTTTCCACAAAGTGGATAACTTTATCCACAATGTGGATAAATTCATCTACAATGTGGATAACTTTATCCACAAAGTGGATAACTTTATACACAACTTGGATAACTTTATCCACAACGTGGATAACTTTATCCACAACGTGGAAACCTTTATCCACAAAGTGGATGAATGAAACCACAACATGAATAACTTTATACACAAAATGCACAACTTTATCCACTTCGTGGATATTATTAATAAGAACACTAAGAACCACTACGTGGATAACTTTATCCACAACGTGTATAACTTTATCCACGATGTGGATATTTTTATCCATTACGTGGATAACTTCAAAGTTCACAACTTTATCCACTTCGTAGATATTATTAACCAGAACGTGGATAATTGTAATCACAACGTGGATAATTTTATCCACAACGTGATTAGCTTTATCCACAATGTGGATAGCTTTATCTACAACGTGGATAACTTTATCCACAACGTGGATAACTTTATCCACAACGTGGATAACTTTATGCACAAAGTGGATAACTTTATCCACAACGTGGATATTTCTATCCTCAACGTGGATAAATTTTTCCACAACGGGGATAACTTTATTCACAACGTTGCACTTTAAAATTTGCACATATTGTTTCTGGAAGTCTTTCACATACTATATTTTCTAGCAGTAGAGAGCGAAAGGGTGCATGAGAGCGAGCATAAATTTGAGAATTTGGTAATCGAGGGCTTGCAAATCTGTGCTAACGTTTCTGCCCCATCATCAATTTGCAGCATGGATGATATTTTTCTTGAAAACAAGCTCTTTTATCAAATAAATTGCAAAATCGACCAAAAGCTGTTCTTACTCTCCTGCAAATGTTGACTGCAAAATTTTTACTGGAAAATATCAAGAAGTGGTTACATAAGGAACAAGTCCTAGCCCTAAAAGTAACTGAAATTCCCACCTCTAGTTATTATTTCCATCCATGTGAGTAGTATTTCAACAACAATATGTACTGTACTTGCCTATATAGAATCTTTTTTTATACGGGTCCCCACGGACCCACTCAATTCATTTTTTTATTGATTTTATTTTTAATTAAATTTTTAATATATGTCTCCCAGATACTAGTAGAATGACTACATATAGTATTTCTGAGTAGAATTTCTTGTTCCCTATACAAATTCTTACCACTGTACTCCATCTATCTTAAGGTAGGTGTGAGTATTATCTTAGCTGCATACACTTAAGCCAAGAAGTTTAGTCTTGTCTTGTCTCTTGTAACCGTATACAAAGAACATGTGAGAGTGCATGTATGCTTCCATGTTCTAAGGGCAGTACCATTGAGACCATACAGTAGCCAATTTAAGCAAATTGGCTTTACCTACCGTCTTCGCCTTAATTTGTACCAAAGAGAACAGCAAACTTTATAAGAAAGATCAACAGCGGCAATGCCAAGAGGCATTAGAAATTCAGGAAGCATTAAAACGATATGTAAACATGAATGTATGCTCGCAGACCTACATGCCTGTTCATGTGTGGAAGCAAAGGATTAGAAAGGCTTAGGCTAGGGACAAGCAAATGCAGCGACATTTAAATCTCAACATGTTGCAAACCTCAAAGGATGGTCACAGAGATTGAGCCATGCAAATAGAGAGTTAAACAGACAGCCAGTCGTACGGGTTAACGGTAGTCTTTAAGTTTATACATGGCGGCGTTTAATATCCGTACAAATATTTAAAAAATACTGCGTGGGATTAAAACCCAAAAACTGTCTTCCTTTAGTCAACAACACAAAACCCAATGAGACAGCGAAATGCAGACAACCATACCGAAGATTCTGGGCTACCGATGTCGTCCATATGCTGTGATCATTGTATCGAAAGGATTTGATGCAGAGAGAGAGATTATGAAAGTGGTTAGATTAGATGGTGACAATGTGATAAAAATGGGCTAGAGATTGCAAAAAGGGGAAAAGCAACACTGTCAGGCAGATAGACAGACCAAGTCATCCTCAATAGCCGCATCATCATCAACCTTTTCAAGTTGACGGGCAGACGTACAGCCATAATAATGACCAAGAACTGCAGTTGGCCAACATGTTAACACGGGAAAATGTAGGTTGAGTTGTTTGCCCAAGACAAAGTTGGTCGACAACAGAACGGAAGAATAACGAGGTCGATGAGCTTGGCGACAACATGAAATCATTTGCTGAGAATTGTGCAGCTGCTGCTGTTGTTGGCTCAGCATTGGCGCGTTAATTGGCCAAATTTCAATGAAAACACGATGACTATTTCACAGTTGGTGGTGTAGGTGGCGGGGCATCATGAATGGCACATGTTGCTGTTGGCATGATGGAATTGCAGTTTGGTTAAAATCCCAGCCAACCAACCAACCCACATAGACCCCCCGAAAGGGTGCCAGCGGATAAGAGCTTGTGTTTGTTGCCTCTGGCTACCGAAAAAGGACACTCAGTCACACTACTCTGTTAAACGATGTTTGTTTTGTGTCGCCATTAACACTTTGTCCTTTGTGTGTGTGTGTGTGTGTTTCCGGACAAAAACGTAAATAAACACAACTTTAATTGCGCTGACGATAGTCTTTTGGGTTGTTGATGCATGGCTGGCAAGGAAATTTGGAGTTAGAGTTACAAGCACATCAAAATGGGCTAAGCAGCGGACTTGGTGGATAGCAAGACATCTTATGTCTGCTGTCATCCTCTACTAACTTAAACAATAGTCACATATAGCCTATCACAACACACTGTCCCAAATTTCGGCGAAATCGGACAATAAATGTGCCTTTTATGGGCCCAAAACCTTAAATCGAGAGATCGGTCTATATGGCAGCTATATCCAAATCTGGACCAATCTGGGCCAAATTGAAGAAGAATATCGAAGAGCCTAACACAAATCACTGTCCCTATTTTCGGCGAAATCGGACAATAATTGCGCCTTTTATGAGCCCAAAGTCTTAAATCGAGAGATCGGTCTATATGGCAGCTATGTCCAAATCAAGACCGATCGGGGCCAAATTGAAGACGGATGTCGAAGGGCTTTAGACAACTCGCTGTCCCAAATTTCAGCAAAATCGGATAATAAATGAGGCTTTTATGGGCCTAAGACCCTAAATCGGCGGATTGGTCTATATGATAGCTATATCCAAATCTGGACCGATCTGGGCCAAATTGAAGAATAATGTCGACGGATCGGTCTATATAGCAGCATACCCAAATAAGGACCGATCGGGTCCAAATTGCAGACGGATGTCGAAGGGTCTAATACAACTCACTGTCCCAAATTTCATTAAAATCGGATAATAAATGTGGCTATTATGGACCTTAGACCCTAAATCGGCGTATTGGTCTAAATGGGGGCTATATCAAGATATAGTCTGATATAGCCCATCTTCGAACTTAACCTTCTTATGGACAAAAAAAGAATCTGTTTAAAGTTTCAGCTCAATATCTCTATTTTTAAAGACGGTAGCGTGATTTCGACAGACAGACGGGCGGACATGTCTAGATTTATGCTGATCAAGGATATATATACTTTATAGGGTCGGAAATAGATATTTCGAAGTGTTGCATGAATATACCCCCATCTTTCGGTAGTGGGTATAAGAATATCTTCTACAAATGCACTACAATTAGTACGTTTTCTTTCACATGTAGTATTTTTGTCAATACTGCTATAATATTTGTCAAATTGCTTAATTTTAGCCGTTCCTGTAGGCGAAGATAAGCTTTTCGTATTATTTTGTTCTGTTTGGTACCATAATGTACGAATTTTGAATACATCATTAAGTCTCCCATTATATATTTCCTTCTTGTACCTATATGCTAAATTTCAGACCTCTATTTTCAGTTGCACAAAAAGTACCAAATGGTACCAAGATGTACGTATTGTGAATAGATCATTTA